>NC_056729.1:1773543941-1773723660 GCF_019279795.1 Protopterus annectens
CTAATTCCTACCCATTACTAAGACCAACTGTCAAAGATAGTCAAGTTGTATGAAAATCTGGGTAACAAAAATACTCTCCTCTTTACTAGAATTATGAATACCAAGAAAGTAATGTTAATCCTTAATGCAGAAATCAAACCAATAATATATTAACACCCTACTGAAAAAAAAATGAAATCTAATTCTCCTCTGGTCAAGCATTAACAGGCTAATTTAACTATCTCATTTTACAACATACTGATCATGTCAAGACACAGCAGCAGTATTTTCTAAATGCCATAAAACTAATACTAAATTCCACATGTACTACACAACACACACAAAACATGCACAACATGCAAAATAAACTTGTTTGTGACTTAATCCATTCCCCATCACATATGTAGTCATATGTTCCACCTGTACTACACAACACACACAAAACATGCACAACATGCAAAATAAACTTGTTTGTGACTTAATCCATTCCCCATCACATATGTAGTCATATGTACCACATGTACTACACAACACACACAAAACATGCACAACATGCAAAATAAACTTGTTTGTGACTTAATCCATTCCCCATCACATATGTAGTCATATGTTCCACATGTACTACACAACACACACAAAACATGCACAACATGCAAAATAAACTTGTTTGTGACTTAATCCATTCCCCATCACATATGTAGTCATATGTTCCACATGTACTACACAACACAAACAAAACATGCACAACATGCAAAATAAACCTGTTTGTGACTTAATCCATTCCCCATCACATATGTAGCCATATGTTCCACATGTACTACACAGCACAAACAAAACATGCACAACATGCAAAATACACTTGTTTGTGACTTAATCCATTCACCATCACATATGTAGTCATATGTTCCACATGTACTACACAACACAAAACATGCACAACATGCAAAATAAACTTGTTTGTGACTTAATCCATTCCCCATCACATATGTAGTCATATGTTCCACATGCACTACACAACACAAACAAAACATGCACAACATGCAAAATAAACTTGTTTGTGACTTAATCCATTCACCATCACATATGTAGTCATTCTGCTACACACACTAAATAATTGACCTCACAAGTGTTTTGACCACTTATAAATCTGCTGTTACAATTTAGCATACCTGAGCCATCCATATCATATTCAATCCTGTTTTATCAAAGCATTATAGGACATTATATACCTATACCAGTAGCAGCATGCTGTTATAGTTACCAGATTATAATGGTTAAGTCTTTGCCTTATAGACAAGAGGTACAGGGTTAGATTTTCATAAGGGAAATTGGCTAGGCTTTAAATGGCTCACAAGAGCAGTTAGTCTAGTATTTTCTTATAAACAAATTTGAGTCATCACCTGTGAACAATTGTGCATTCTGCAAATCAGTATCTTTGGCTAATATCAGTGGCCTCTGGCTGACTAAATTTGCAGATGATTGCAAATTAGGAGCTGCCATTGAGTCCTCCACTCTCCAGGAAGGGCTGACGCAAACAAGCAACTTGTGTTAGAGCCATAGACTAAAACTAAATGCTAAGAAATCCATAATAGTATCCTTCGAAAAGTCACCCACCCCTAGTAACTATCATATTGACAACACACCCCTAGGAGTTAAACCAGTAGTCAGGGACTTCGGAACACACACAGACAATAATCCAGCCTTTGACAATCATGTATCTACAGTAGTGAGAAAATCATTCTAGGTTGTGGAACCAATAAATGAAGGTATGGCATCTAGGTCGAAGGAAGTCATTGTTCCATTGTATTCAGCTTTCATCAGCTCTGTCATTGAGTACAGTACCCCCTTTGATATATACCTAACCAGGCATATCCAACAATTGGAACTAAAAAAATACAGCACATAAGTAACATGTCATATGCAGACTGCCTCAAGGCCCAATCTCTGTATTCGGTTTCTTACAGACTGTTGAGGGGGATCTATGGCTGGCATACAATGTATTGTCAGACTGCACTCTGATGAACCTCCTATATATCTGCAAAACAAACAGCACCAGAATTACCCATTCTAAAGACTTAAACCTTCCCTGTTATATAAATAGAACCTGCTGGAGACAGGTATGTATCCCAGAGACTACCCCATCTCTAAAACAGCCTCCCCATCCATGTGAAGCATAGTTCCTCCCTAACCCAATTCCAGTGTAATTTGGACAATTGGATGGGGGACAGGAAATTCATCCTTGGTCTGGCACCCATGTCCCAGCCAGTAGGTAAATGGTTCATCTCCCAAGTCCCTACTTACACTTATCAAGGGTACCAGAACTTGTCTGAGATTTGGGATGCATGGCTAGGGTTAAAAAGGCTCTTGTAGCCATTAGCCTAGTAAATACCTGTAAACCTCTGAGCCTGTGAACATACCGCATGACAAAGATAGTAAGTTAATTGTAATATTTATCACCACATAACATACCGCATGACAAAGATGGTAAGTTAATTGTAATATCTATCACCATATAACATACCGCATGACTAAGATGGTAAGTTAATTGTAACATCTACCACCATATAATGTACCGCATGACAAAGATGGTAAGTTAATTGTAATATCTATCACCATATAACATACCGCATGACTAAGATGGTAAGTTAATTGTAACATTTACCACCATATAACATACCGCATGACAAAGATGGTAAGTTAATTGTAATATCTATCACCATATAACATACCGCATGACTAAAATGGTAAGTTAATTGTAACATCTACCACCATATAACATACTGCATGACAAAGATGGTAAGTTAATTGTAATATCTATCACCATATAACATACCGCATGACTAAGATGGTAAGTTAATTGTAACATCTACCACCATATAACATACTGCATGACAAAGATGGTAAGTTAATTGTAATATTTATCACCACATAACATACCGCATGACAAAGATGGTAAGTTAATTGTAATATCTATCACCATATAACATACTGCTTGACAAAGATGGCAAGTTAATTGTAATATCTATCACCATATAACATACTGCATGACTAAGATGGTAAGTTAATTGTAACATCTACCACCATATAACATACCACATGACAAAGATGGTAAGTTAATTGTAATATCTATCACCATATGACATACCACATGACTAAGATGGTAAGTTAATTGTAACATCTACCACCATATAACATACCGCATGACAAAGATGGTAAGTTAATTGTAACATCTACCACCATATAACATACCGCATGACAAAGATGGTAAGTTAATTGTAATATTTATCACCACATAACATGGCACATGACAAAGATGGTATATTAATTGTAATATTTATCACCACTTAAGTTCCTGGTCATTACTAATCAAAGCCTTTTGGAGATACAGCTAATGCAGTTCCAGGTTAATAAAATGTCTGTACCAAAAGTACCACATTATGTGGCATCACAAACTTCATTCATAATGAACTCGTTGAGAAGGGAATGTTTGCTGACTTTTTACTTTTAGACCTTTGCAGAGTTTTTCATGCAGGTAATCTGTCTGTTCTTATAGTAGGACTTTTACACAACTGGTGTGCTTAACAATGATAAAAACTCATTTTCTCTCATAGGATCACAGGATCATAGGAAGTTACTAGGCTATTGGACCTGAGGCCCTTATAAACCTAGAGAAGAGTTTAGCCCATGTTTAGACAAGTCAGCACCCAAAGCCCCTGTCCAGCAGGGACATAGTTATAATCCCAGGGGTGAATTTTCTGTTTTCCATCCAGTTATCCAGATTGCGCTTAAAAAGGGATAATGAAGTCCTCTGCTTGATGTGGAGAGGGAGTCTATTCCATAGATGAGGGAGTCTGTGGGACATCTGTCCAACCAACAAGTCCTATTGATGTCACAGACCAGGTTGAGGTCACATGTGCGATTACTCAAGTGGAGCTTAACTTGCGGATATGCAGCAGTCTAATTAAGGTGGGGTCTGAGATTGCTTTGTATGCCAGACAGATGTCACCTCTGAGGAGTCTGTATGAAACTGAGTAGAGGAAAAGGGGCTTTAGCCTATCTGTGTAGGGTAGATGTTTGAGGCCCTGGATTCTCCTGGTGAAGAACCTCTCTGGTTTCTCCAGCTGCTGCATGTGCTTTGGGAGGTACATCCCAAAGGGGACGTTGTACTCAATAATTGGCCTTATAAGGGAAGAATACAGGGATGTTATGACCTCCTTGTCCCTGGATGAGATACCCTTACTTATGATGTGGGCCATGTTGAAAGCTTTCTGCACAGCAGAAGCAACGTGGTGGTCAAAAGTCAGGTTGCTATCAACCTGGGTGCTCAAATTCCTCAGAACTAATTGCATGCTTAGGACATGGTTATTAATGTGATAATATGTGGCATCATCACTTTCCACAAAGTGGATGATGACACAGTATTTGGCATTCAGCTTGAGGCCATGTTTCTGGCACCAGTCATTTGTTTGGATGAGACCCTCTTGGAGGATGTCCACATCACTTAGGGAATTGATGACAGCACCCAGCTTGCAGTCATCTGCAAACTTGGCCAGCTATAGCCCACTGGTTTTGGCCGTTACCTCAGAGAAGTATATCCCAAATAACAGATGCCCCAAGATTGATCCCTGGGGTACACTGCTCTTTATGGGTCTACTGCTTGAGGTGGCTTTGCCTATTTTGATTAGGTGGGCTCTATCAGTGAGCCAGTTTGCTACCCATCTGGTAACATATGGATTGATACCTAGATCAGACAGTTTATCTATTATGCCTGAGTTGAGAATAGAGTCAAAGACTTTAGCCTGGTCATGGTAGGCAATGTGCACCATCTTCCCCTCATCCATGGCTTTGGTGACTGTCTCAAAGAAGTCGACCAGATTTAACAGGCATGACCTCCCCTTGACAAATCCAAACTGTGTGGGGTTGAGTGTTTGGAAGTTGCCAATGTCCCTGTTAATGAGGTCCATAATAATCTGTTCCATGGCTTTGCAGATCAGGCTAGTCAGGCTGATGAGTCTATAATTTCTGGATTGGTAGATGCTCCACCTTTGTGTAAAGGGATGACAGTGGCTGTCCTAAACTTGGCTGGGACAAAGCCGGTATTCAGGCTTTAGTTGAATAGGGTGCCTAATGGTGCTGCAAGTTCATGCTTGAGTTCATGTAGGATGCAGTCTGGGATGTTATTGGGTCCCATGGAGGCTAGGGGGCAGGTACTGGGGATGTCCTGATTTACTGATGGGGTGAACAGAGGGTTGAAGCTTTCGCTGAATCTGTCAGCCAGTAGGTTGGCTATATCTACAGTATTTGTGTATGTAGTGTCCTTGACCACCAGTTTTGAAGAACTCTGGGTGCTTCCTTTGAGATTGTGGACATATGGGAAGAAGGCCTTATGATATTCTCTAGTAGATGCAGCCAATTTGGACTCAAAGTTGGCTTTAGAGGATTTCACTAGAGCTCTTATTTACTTGTTCAGGCTAAGGAGAGATTGCTTCCAATTGTGAGAGAAAAGCTCCACAGAAAAACAATGAATTACATCAGTAAGGTAAGATACAAGAATTAATAAAAACAGTATGCAGGCAAAATATATAACACAAATAATATACAAATCATACTGGCTGGTAGAATACTAAAGTAGAAGGCATTAAAACTATATGTAGACTTACAGAAATAAACTGGGATTGCACACAATAATCTAACCCTGATTTTTTGGTATAACCATAGGTTCAGGAAGAAATATTAGCAATATCTGTTAGATGGTGAGCTGTGGAGAATTACTGTTAGTATAAAGTAATTGAGGGGAGCTAGGAAAGAATACTGATAACAGGAGGTAATTTAGGGGGAAGGAGCTGTAAGAATTGGGAGAGGGCATGTGTGTAAGGGTAGAAGGGAGGTAGGTTAGGAGGAATGGCTAAAAAGGAAAGTATATCCCTCATTAGGCACCAATTTTACATTATTCAACTTATTAAAACCTTTAACTATATATTTACAAACACTACATTTACCACAGGAGAAAGCATTATACTTAACCTCTGTACCCTTTACACTGGTCTCCACACTAGGGGTTTCACTATTGGCTTGAAAAGCTGTGTAGAAAAGGTGTAACCAATCCTATCCAGATGGTTAACAGACAGCATGTTGGCCAAATCCAGACAGCTATCAGAGAGCATGTTGGTCCTATCCAGACAGCTAACAGACAGCGTGTTGGTCCAATCCAGACAGCTATCAGAGAACATGTTGGTCCAATCCAGACGGCTATCAGACAGCATGTTGATCTTATCCAGACAGCTATCAGACAGCATGTTGGTCCAATCCAGATGGCTAACAGAGAGAATGTTGGTCCAATCCAGACAGCTTTAAGGGAGCATGTTGGTCTTATCCAAATGGCTATCAGAGAACATGTTGGTCTGATCCAGACAGTTATCAGAGAGCATGTTGGTCATATCCAGACGGCTAACAGACAGCATATTGGTCCAATCCAGATGGCTACCAAACAGCATGTTGGTCCAATCCAGACAGCTAACAGAGAGCATGTTGGTCCAATCCAGACGACTATCAAGAGAACATGTTGGTCCTATCCAGACAGCTATCAGAGAACATGTTGGTCCAATCCAGATGGCTATCAGAAAACATGTTGTTCCTATCCAGTCAGCTATCAGAGAGCATGTTGGTCCAATCCAGACGGCTAACAGAGAACATGTTGGTCCTATCCAGACAGCTTCATGTTGGTCCTATCCAGACAGCTAGTATAAAGCTTAGCAAGCTCCTGCCTGGTGCTCTGCAGAGTTCTACAGCAGCAGAAAGACAAAAGAGAGACTTTGCAGTGATTATCATTTTTCTGCATTTTCTTGCTGCCTTTAGCTAATTCCACCTAAAAAGCAATTTTTTCTAGAGTTTCTGTGATTTGAAAAGCTTGTTTCAACTACATATTGTCCTTATTTTACTGCCTGCACTTTAACAAAGTTGTTTTTGTGTATAAATTACCTGTTTAACTGCTGTAGGCTACACACTCAAGTGTGATAGCCATTTCTGTGCATTTAAAGTGTTTTTTGATTGTATCTGCATTATTGTCTGAAAAAAAAAAAAAATATATATATATATATATATATATATATATATATATATATATATATATATATTTATACTTGTTTTCTCGCCTTTCTAGACTAGTATAGTCCAGTTTTCAGGTTACTGCTGAATTCAGGGCTGTGTTACAAGTTTCTGAGTTGCCCATACCTTACTTGGATAGAAGGTAGTTTCTCTGTTCACCTGTGAGAGAGGGGAGCTTTAAGCAGCCTATCTGCCCTGGAGGAGTGGTTTCAGCCCAGAAATTAGTAGATTATTGGTCAATTTGGGCTAATTTCTATCTCTTTCATTTCTCTGCTATAAAACCCACATTTGTGAGGTTTTTGCACTAGTATACAGCTCAGCAAGCTCCTGCCTGGTTCACTGCAGAGTTCTACAGCAGCAGAGAAACAAAAGATAAACTTTGGAGTGATTAAGTATAATTTTTCTGCATTTTCTTGCTGCCTTTAGCTAATTCCGCCTAAAACGCAGATTTTCTAGAATTTTTGTGATTTAAAAAGCTTGTTTCAGCTACATATTGTACTTATTTTATTGCCTGCACTTTAACAAAGTCATTTTTGTGTTTAAATTACCTGTTTAACTGTTGCAGGCTACACACTCGTGTGATAGCCATTTCTGTGCATTTAAAGTGTTTTTTGATTGTATCTGCATTATTGTTTGAAAAAAACAAAACAAAAAAAATATATATACTTGTTTTCTCACCTTTCTAAACTAGTATAGTCCAGTTTTCAGGTTAGTGCTGAATTCAGGGCTGTGTTACAAGTTTCTGTGTTTGCCCATACCTTACTTGAATGGAAGGAAGTTTCTCTGTTCACTGTGAGAGAGGGAGCTTTGAGCAGCCTATCTCTCCCTGGAGGAGTGGTTTCAGGCCAGAAATTAGTAGATTATTGGTCATTTTGGGCTAATTTCTATCTCTTTCATTTCCCTGCTACGGCTCCACAAAGTGTACTCTTCAATTTTTCCCTTGGAACTAGACAAACTTTCAACTTAAGAACTCAAACCATTCACTTCTCATCCCGGCACTTGCTCAAAACTCATAACAAGCACTAATAAACCTTAGCACTAGACCCCCCATACTGTAGAGAAGGACAAGGCTCTCTATTCGACCTTACCAGGCAATCGGTAAAACAGTTCACTGTACCTATCCAGGCATGTCCAAAGGGCAGTTTCTGGTGTACTCTCCAGTCCAACTGGTGAATCTGGGCATTTTGAGGCAATGTTACAACTGCCTCATGTACACAGACAATCCTCTTCTCCTTCCACCAAACACTAATACATGCGAGAGATGCAATTATACAGCCAAACTGGAGGCTAAGCTCTCTCAACCCAAGACTGGACCAGGCAGTCGAGAGGAGAAGGGAATTACTTGCATCACACCACCAGTCTCACACAGACCTATGAAACCAGCACCGGCAAAACACGCACATAAATACACAAAAACATACTCGAAGGCTCTAAATAAAAATCTGCAAAAGCAACAGAGACCTCCAAAGCAGACATCCAAGCAACCTCCACCCCCCAACACAAACCATGAAACACTTCACAAAACCAGTGTGCCAGGCAATCACAGCCCTTAAGGCAAAATAACATACCTAACACACTAGTAATAGGTGACTCTATAGTCAGGCACACTGACGTCCCACTCACTAGGCTGAACAAGGAGAAGATTACTGTTAGCTGCCTGTCGAGTGCCAGGATCCGCCACATAACACAAGCACTCAGGTCACTCTGGAACAAGTACAAATATGACTTTCTCATTGTCCATGTTGGTGTGAATGATCTGAGCTGTACCTCCCTGAACTACATGAAAGGAGACATGGAGGAGCTCTCTGATCATGTAGCCTAGGCTGGTATGACCCTGACCGTGAGTAGCATCCTGCCCTCACCAAGAATGATACCACGGTATAGAGAAAAAATTATCAATTTCAACAATTGGCTAAGCTTCTGGTGTCATTCAAAGGGGATCCAGTGTCTGTCAGCCTGGGATGACATACTCGACAAGCCACACAGCTTCGCTAGAGATGGCTTGCACCTGTCACGCTTAGGATTTTGAATACTGGCCAAGGCTCTTGCTACCCCCATAGTGCCTTTTTTAGGCAAAGCTCAAAAGACAAACCCACCTCTGTAAATAGCACAAGTAACAAAAAACTGAGGGTAATGCTACTCAATGCCAGAAGTCTAAACCTCAAAATGCACACACTCGAGGCACTCCTCAAATGGAGAAAATCGATATATGTGCAGTAAGAGAAAAAATAAGTTATGTACTCACCATAACGTTCCATCTGAGTAGTTATACTTAATTTTTCTGCAACCTGTGGGTATCCAGATCCGCATCGGAGCCGTGCCAGCAACTTTTTTTCTAGCATCTGCTCCAAGCTCCGAGCTCCTCCCCTTGCCCATAATGCCCTACCATCTCCTATCTTCCCTCAGATCGAGTATGCTGCAACTAACAATATATATGCAACTCAACCCAATAACCAACCTGAAAACAGGATAAGGTCCAAGGGACTGAGGGAGGGAATGTTGCAGAAAAATGAAGTATAACTACTCAGATGGAACATTATGGTGAGTATACAACTTCTTTATCTGAAGTAGTTAACTTCATTTTATCTGCAACCTGTGGGACAGAGTCCCCAGCTACTCTGATCCTGGAAGGCCCTTATGGAAGGATATTTCTGAGTACCGCAGAGCCAAAGGATGCTCTACCCCTCGAAATCAGATCCAATTTGTAATGGGAAATGAAGGTATGTGAATTGGCCAATGTT
This sequence comes from Protopterus annectens, assembly GCF_019279795.1. Lineage (NCBI taxonomy): Eukaryota > Metazoa > Chordata > Ceratodontiformes > Protopteridae > Protopterus > Protopterus annectens. The sequence goes on from NC_056729.1 coordinate 1,773,553,766, forward strand.
GCTGCTGCACAAATATCGTCCAAAGGTACCCTGGACCAAAAAGCAGAAGAAGTCACCATGGACCTGGTAGAGTGAGCCTTAACTATACCAGGAGGAGATAAATCTTTTGCTTTGTAGGCATGTGAAATGCAAAGAGTGATCCATCTGGCTAAAGAAACTTTAGAAATAGCTTTTCCCATAAATGCTTTGGAAAAGGAAACAAACAATTGGTCAGTCTTGCGGAAAGACTTCGTTCTATGAAGATAAAAGTGAAGTTGTCTATGAACATCTAACAAATGGAGTTTGTATTCACCTTTATTTTGGAAGTTGGGAAAGAAAACGGGCAGATTAACGGACTGGTTTATGTTTGCTTCAGATGTCACTTTAGGTAAGAAGGAAGGGTTAGTACGGAGGGAGACCCTATCCTTATGGAAGACCAAATACGGAGGCATGGCAGACAGAGCTTGAAGCTCAGAAACTCTCCTAGCTGATGTGATGGAGACTAGGAAAGCTGTCTTCCAGGACAAAGTTTTAAGTCCACCGAAGCTGCGGGTTCGAAAGGAGGGGCCACCAATGCTTGTAAAACAAAAGTAAGGTCCCAAGGAGGTACAGAATCCTTGACATGGGGCCGTAACAGAAACGTACCTTTAAGAAAAGCCTTACACAGCCTAGAGGAGGCTAAGGCCATGTTGTCTTCACCAACATGAAAACTGGAAATGGCTGCCAATTGTACTTTCACTGTGGAGGAACTAGCTCCTTGCTGAAAGATACCAGACAGGAAGTCCAACACCGCTGGAACAGGGGCTGTAAAGGGAACTATTTTTCTCTGTGAGGCCCAAATGGAAAAGTTCTTCCATTTACTGCAATAAAGTTTCTTAGTGGAGTCTTTAAGAGAGGCCACCAGAATGGATTTTACCTGGGATGAAAGACCGGGAGTCCTGGCAATTAACGGAACTGGAGCAACCAAGCTGTTAGCTTGAGGCTGCCCAGATCGGGGGGACGTGTCCCCGACGGATGGGAAATTAGATCCGGGCAGGGATCCAGAACCCACGGGGGAGCTAAGAGAGGAGACCAAAGGAATGGGAACCAAACCTGACAAGGCCAGAACGGGACAATGAGGATCACTTTGCACCGAGGTCTGCAAGCTTTCTGAAGAAACTTCAGAATGAGAGGTAAAGCTGGATAAGCATACAGAAGCCCGGGGGGGGCAAACATGGACTAGAGCATCTCTGGGGACTTCCCTTGGTGAGGGAATCAGAGTGAAGAACTCTTTGCACTTCACGTTGGAAGGAGATGCGAAGAGATCGCAGCAAGGCTGACCCCATGCCAGGAAAATCTCCTCCGCTACTAATTGTTTCAAAGACCACTCGTAAGGCATCAGAATGGCCCGGCTCAATCTGTCCGCTGAAATGTTGGAGCGCCCCAGGATGTGCATTGCTATCAGAAACCGACCGGTGGAAATAGCCCATTCCCACACTCTCATGGCCTTACGACATAGAGGGTAGGATCTGATTCCCCCCTGCTTGTTGATATACCAGACGACCAACATGTTGTTTGGCTGAATTGCAATCATTCCGAGAAGGAGGACTGTGTAAAAGGCTTCCAATGCTAAAAGCACTGCCTTCATCTCTACAACATTTATGTGCAAATTGGTCTCTGTCTGGGACCATGTGCCTTGGACTGTCCTTCCCTAATAGTGTCCCCCCACCCGAGTTGGGAGGCGTCCGTGGTCACTGTGGTTTGGACTGGGGGTGACGCAAATGGGTGTCCTTTTGATATCTCTGGTGAAGTTAACCACCAAAGAAGAGATGTCCTGCAGACGTGACTGATCTTGATCGGAAATTCCATGGGAAGGTCTAGCCAAGACCACTGAACAACCAGAGTCCATTGAAGAATCCGCATATGAAGGCACGCATATGGGAGAATAGATATGGCGGCAGCCATGGAGCCCAGAGCCCGGAGAACCTCGCTCGCCTTTGAAGACTTGGAGTTCGCTATCTGAGCTATGTGGCACCTGAGATGTAGAATCCTGTCTGAAGTTAGGAATACCTTCATCTGCAAAGTATCTAACCGTACCCCAATGAAGTCTAGAATTTGTACTGGTTGCAAATGGGATTTGTGAACATTGACTGTAATTCCCAGTAGGTCTTCTAACCAAATGAAATAATCTCGGGCCATACACAAGTGATGCTTGTTGTACGTAGCGAAGAGCCAGTTGTCCAGGTCTGGAAACACCTGAATACCTTGAAGCCTCAGGTGTGCCACTACAACTGCCATTACCTTGGTGACCACCCTGGGGGCTGTGGTGAGACCAAAGGATAGGGCTCTGAACTGAAAGTGACTGGCTCCCAGCTGGAAGCACAGAAACCTCCTGGAGCTTCTGTGTATTTTGATGTGGTAGTAAGCATCCTGAAGGTTTATTGCGCACATCCAGTCGCACTCTCGGAGATAAGGTAGAATGGACTCTAGGGTCCGCAATCTGACACAATCTGAGCCAGGCATGACGCCTTATGGCTATGCCTGTCCCAGCCACTCTAGCTGCTCCTTCCGTGGCATGGGTAAGTAGCCGCATAGATGTATTTGAGACTGACTTCAGAGTAGACATTTCACCAAGAACAGCTGTCTGTCCTGCCGCGATAAAGACTCTGGGGGTGACTCCGCGAATTCTGAAGCAAGGTCTCACTGAAGTAGAATCACATGTGCCAAATAATTCAGTGCACGGATAGAAAAAGTCACTGAGGAGTATACGCGCTTCGCAAACCTATCCACTGACCTGGACTCCTTGTCTGGAGGGTGGACAAAGGAACTCTCCTGTGCTAGTTCCTTCTTTGTGGCCGCTGCGACCAACATAGCATCAACTGGGGCTCCTTTTGACCAGGGTTGTCTGTCAGAAGGAGGAGAATAAACCTTGTCAGGATGTTTGGGGATGGGCTCTACGGTGTCAGGCTCCTTCCATGCCCTCGTGGTGATGAGGTCCACCAAGGGGTCTGCTGGTGGGGACACCCAGGAAGAAGATGAGCCCATGCCAAAGGTCTCCAGGAACACTAACTCATCCCCAGAAGGTTTTGGGGCTGACCAACCTCCCCTCTGGTGGAGGATCTCCATAATTTCTCCGAAGGAGACATCTTCGGGAGGTGACCTGGGGGAACCTTCTCCTTCATCTAAGTCAGTGTCAGTGGTGAGGGACTCGGGGGAGTCCAAGTGCCTCCTTTTGCACTTGCACTTGTGGTGACCCTCTTCAATGGGACTTTCAGAAGGGGATCCGCAAGCCGCAGGGGTTTCCTCAGGAAAAATGACCTGGGGATCCTCTGGCATGGACTGCCCTGAGACAGGATGAAGGAAGTCATCGCCAAATCCAGGGGGGCCTGGGTGGTATCCAAGGGGATGGACTGGGGTCTCAATCCCTGGGAGAGAATCCTCTCCACCACTTCGAAGGCTGTGGGAGAAGTCCTCCCCGGATCAGAAGTGGGGACCGGAGCTGAAGACAGGGTAGCCTGAGGTCCGAGGGAACAGATCAGGTCCAAAAGGGTTGGAGCCGAAGAATCCATTCCCCTGGGTCCGACTCCCTGTCTGCAGCTCTGAAAGTCACTCGGATCCGAACAAGTCTGATCTGAGGAACTCAAGGTAACAGCCAGAGTCGAGGTTGGAGGAACCATCGGCATCGAGCTACCAGCTCTGAACAACCTCAGATCCAAGAGCCCCGAAGCATGGATCAGGGAAGGAGAAATGGGGTGGAAAAGAGGCATGGAGGTCACCCTTCCAAAGGGAGAGGGACCTTGCAAGACTCCCATCTGAATTTGGGTCTGAGAATAAATCTCCGCATCATCCTATCCATATCCATGTCCGATAGACTCCGAGTCAACCTCGAAGAGGCCACCGACTCGGATCTGGCTGGTCTGCGCAGAGGGGTGGAGGGCCTCAGGTCCGAATGTTCCAACGGCTCCGGTGAGAAACGAGGTGACCAGAGCCGAGGAGAAACATGCCTCATGGTCTTAGATGGGGGGGCTGAGAAACAGCTCCCTGTCTGTGGATCTCTTACAATGCCTGTCCTTCTTTTTCTCCCTTTCTTCTCTGTGCCTTTCCTTTTCCTTCTCTTTTTTGTTTTCCTTATCTTTGTCAGGCTCACTGACTGAAGATCTGTCCTTCGAAGACCCATCGCCAGACGAAGGGGGAGGTTGAGTCCCTGTCTGGGATGGTACACTAGCGACCGAGTCCGAGGCAGATTCCAGCATGGCCACAGGGAGAAGGCCTTTGGTAACTAGCTTGGTCTTACGATCCCTAAGGACCCTAGGGTTGAAACCTGAACAGACAGCACACTGAGTGGATAAATGTGCCACTCCTAAGCATATCACACACAGAGTGTGACCATTGGCAGGGGAAAGCTTATGGCCACACTCTGTACATTTTTTGAACACAGGCTTTGGCTGGTCTGCCATAGTCCTGCACTCAAAGGTATAAGCACTACCTTTCCAAAAACCACACACACAGGTAGGGGAAGGGCAGGCTTAACTACTACTCTAATATAAACAACTTTTTTTTTTTTTTTTTACGACCAAACGCGTTACTACAGAAGGGGAGGAAGGGAAATCCTAGTCAAGCACACCTAGACATCAGCAAACATTTCTACTTACTATCCCTTAGCTCAGAGCAAAGGAGACCACGATGGACACTACTGGCGTGGCAAATGAGATCTGGGGGAAGATAGGAGATGGTAGGGTATTATGGGTAAGGGGAGGAGCTCGGAGCATGGAGCAGATGCTAGAAAAAAAGTTGCTGGCTCGGATGCGATACAGATCTGGATACCCACAGGTTGCAGATAAAATGAAGTTAACTACTTCAGATCCTGGTTTAAAGCTCCAGAGAGCACCACAGCACTACCAGGCTACAACTCATACCATACATTTTGGCCACAAAACCTGGACTGAAATACAAAAGGCGGGGTGTATCCATATTCATCAAGGATACCCACACCTCCAGGTTAGTGGCACAGCACGATGCTTCAGAGATCATCCACATGCAACTAACAACAGGCAAAACTGCTATTGAATTATAGCTTGCTACAGATCACCCAACATGTTCCAGGACCCCCACTCCACATTCCTGGAAACACTGGGAAACATAAAGGTCCTACCAAACACCCTGATATTGGGTGATTTCAATTACCCAAACATTAACTGGGAGAACTACTCAAGTACAAACTCCCTTGCCCAACATTTCCTAGAATTTATAAACTCAAATGCCCTGGATCAACTGGTCAACACCCCCACCAGAGGTGACAACATATTGGTCATCACCAACATGGGTGACCAGTGTTCCACACCAGAGATCAACCCCCCGCTGGTTAGATCTGACCATAAACTAACCACTCTGGATATCCACATTCCGCCACCACTCCAGTCAAAGAAACCACCATGAAAAACTTTTCAAAAGCAAACTTCACATTACTTAAGACCGAGGTGGGAAGTGTCAAAGCCCCCATGCTGAAGGATAATGCTGTCCAAGCTGAAGAATCCTTTTCTAATGCACTCTACGGGCACCTACAAGAATGCATGGATCATGCTATCCCAAACAAAACCAAGACTCACTCCTCCAAGCAAAGGAAACTAGTCTGGTGGACCCCTGCCATAAACAAGCTATACAATAGAAGGAGGAAACTAGTACAGAAAAGAGTAAAATCCCAAGAAGGGAAGACATCCCTGATCAGTATTAGCAAGAAAAAGAAGTTATGTCTTACCATAACATTCCATCTGTATTGTTGATCCTATTTCAGTCATTACATATGGGTATCGGTTCCGACCTCGGAACCGAGCCGGCCATCTTCCAAGCTCACGTCAGCTACAAACTCTCGAGCTAAGCTCTTACCCATAATTCCCCTCTCTCTGTTACCTCAGATTGAGTTTGCAAGTCAAAAGAAGGTAGAGGCTACCTTTGGTCAAATAACCTAAGAGAACCGGATGGTGAGATCCACTAGGAGCCACAGCAGCGGGAAGGAGGGAGGGTCATAATGACTGAACGAGAATCAACAATACAGATGGAACGTTATGGTAAGACATAACTTCTTTATCTGATATTGTTAATCCTCGTTCATTCCTTACATATGGAACAGAGTCCCCAGCTACCTCTATTCCAGGGAGGATCTCATGGAAGGACATTCCTGAGCACCACAGAACCAAAAGATGCTCTTCCCCTGGGGGCCAAATCCAATTTGTAATGATTGATGAAGGTATGAGGCATAGCCCAAGTTGCAGCTGCACAGATGTCATGTAAAGAAGTTCTGGCATGTAAGGCAGCAGAAGTTGCCACCGACCTTGTCGAATGAGCCTTCATGGTAGTAGGCAATGGGGTATTCCATTGTGTATAAATGAAGGTCAGACAGTCTTTCAACCATCTAGCTAATGTGACCTTAGCAACAGCAGATCCTAATCTAGGTCCAGAATAGGCCAAAAATAACTGGTCAGATTTATGAGAGGACCTAGTCCTGTTCAAGTAGAAGCGGATTTGCCTGTGAATATCTAGGGTATGTAGGCAATACTCTCCTCTGTTTGAATGGTTGGGAAAGAAAACTGGCAATTCAATGGTTTGATTAATGGACATTTCAGAGATCACTTTTGGCAGAAATGAAGGATTAGTTCTCAAAAACACTCTATTCCTATGAAAAATCAAGTACAGAGTCTTGATGCATAAAGCTTGAAGCTCAGAGATACATCTGGCAGAAGTAATGGCTACCAAAAACAAGGTTTTACATGACAAATATTTGAGGTCGCAAAAAGAAGCTGGTTCAAAGGGTGGCATTGTCAAAGCTTGTAGAACTAATGACAGATCCCATGGTTGAATAGGTTCTCTAAAAGGGGGCTTCAAATGATTCACACCTTTTATGAAGGTCTTGCATAATTTGTGTGACATAAGAGAGGAGTCTTGGACACCCTCATGGAAATGAGATACTGCAGCCAAATGAACTCTAATGGTATAGGCCGATAGACCCGATTGAAATAAGTCAGCCAGATACTCTAGTATTATCGACACTGGTGCCGAGAAGGGATCTACTTGTTTTTCTTTCAGCCAATAGGTAAATCTTTTTCACTTGCTTAGATAAGTAATTCTAGTGGAAGACTTATGAGATGAATAAGAATGTCCCGTACTGGTAAAGAATGTCCCGTACTGGTAAAGAACGATCTGTTCTTCCTGGCAATCAAGGGAATTGGAGAGCCAAGCTGTGAGCTTCAGGCTGTCCATGTTGGGATGAATCAGGTTCTGTGGATGTGAGATCAACTCCGGGGTTAGATGGAGAATCCATGGTTGATCTAGCAGGTGAGGACAAAGGAAGGGGAACCAAATCTGACGAGGCCAATATGGTGCTATGAGGATCACCTTGCTCTTCAACCGACGGGCTTTCTTCAGAAACTGGGGAATGAGAGGAAAAGATGGGAATGCATAAAGAAGACCTGAGGGCCAATCATGGACTAGACCGTCCCTGAGTGACTGTCCCAGAGGGGGAATCAGGGCAAAGTAGTTGCTGCATTTGTAGTTGGTCGGGGATGCAAAGAGGTCACAGCAAGGATGGCCCCAGCAGTGGAAGATCTCCGCCACTATCAAGGGATTCAAGGACCACTCATGAGGTTGTAGAATGCACCTACTGCTCCTTCTGTTGCATGAGATATCAGTCGCATGGAGGAGTTAGATATTGACTCAATGGTGGCCAGCTGAGAGGCCACTTTGTCACGGACCTCATCAGACACGGCACCAGCCAAGGTTTCAGAGAGCTTGTAAATCAAATTGCTTTGAAGCCTGGTAAAGTGTGCCATATAATTCAGGGACCTGATAGCAAAGGTTGCTGATGCAAAGGTGTGCTTCCCTATCCTGTCCAGGGCCCGGGACTCTTTGTTGGGCAGGTGGACAGTCTGGTTCTCTTCTTCCGCCAGATTCTTTTTGGTTGCAGCCGCCACCACCAGAGCATCCACAGGAAGACCTTTAGACCAATGGGGATCCATAGCAGGAGGGGACAAAATCTTATCTGGCCTCCTGGGAATAGCCTTGACGGTGTCAGGAGCCGTCCACGCATGCTGCACAATGAGCCGGACAAGTTCATTGGCAGGTAGAGTAACCCAGGAGGTAGGGGGCCTGGCGCGAAAAGCCTGCAGGAACACAGACTCCTCAGAGGTTGGATTAGAGGGCTGCCAGTCATCTCTCTGTTTAAGGATTTTGAGGATATCATCAAAGGATACCTCAGAGGGTGACTGAGGGGATCCTTCCCCCTCATCAAAGTCTGTGTCTTCAGTGAGGAACTCCTCTGTGGAGTCCATGTGCTTCCTCTTACACTAACTTTTCTGGTGAACTTCCTCAGAGGGAGAAGCTGGGGAAGACAATGTAAAAGGGGTTCCTGTGGGAATATGTCCTGAGGCCCTTGCACCCAGTGTCCGCTAGGTGTGATTTGTGAACACAGCGGTCCAGAGGAGGGTGGGGAGATAGCACAGTATCGCCAGCAGAAGCCAGAGCCTTCTCCATCAGTTGGAAGGCTGGTCCACCTGAAGAGGGGTGAGTGTCCAGGACAGGGTTCACCCCTCCCCTAAGTGGCTCAGCCTGCTGACCTGGAGTCCCCGGATGGCTGTGAAACAACAAATTACGCGTGTCACAACTGTCATCCTTGGTTGTAGCAAAACTCTCCTGCAATGAAGGCAACTGCAGTTCCTTAGTGAGATCCATAAAGGGAACCGCAGAGGGGGAAGACTGTGCTATATCCATGGACTTCAAAGGCAATGAAGGAGGAGAATAAGAAGGGGTCTTTGGAGATGGGTGATCACCTCCCAAGAAAGGATAGGTCCTGGGGGGTGGGATACTGCTGGTCTGAAGCACTTGATCCACAAGACGCAACACGTCGTGTTTGGAAAGGCTTCTAGTGGACCTCACAGAGGGAGAAACAGGTCTGTCCACAGAAGAGATAAACTTGGTGCTCACCTCACCAGTCTGCACTGAGAACAACGGTGCCAAGAGAGACTGGACTATGGGTGTCTGCACCGAGGAAATCATTGGTGCCGAGGTCACGGTCTGCACTGACAAAAGGATCGGTGCCAAAGTGGTTGCCGGTATCGAAGCTGGAACTGACAAAATTGGTGCCAATAACTGAGGCATCAGTTCTGAGTAAGATGTCGGAGCCGACGTGATCAAGGTCTGTGCTGATTGAACAGTTGGTGCCGATGTAGTAGTCGCAGTAATCTGCACCAAGGAGCCCCTTGGTACTGATATAGTAAAGGCTACAGGAGTAGACGGAGCCAAGATCACTGATGGTACCGAAGGGCTAGGCACCAAAAGAGCTGGGGCCGACTGAGTGAGTTCTGAAGCAGAAACTTTAGCCTTCTTAGGTCTTGGTTGTCAGGAGTCCCCAGCCGGGGACGAAGGCAAGGACTTGGCCTTAGTAGGATCATCCAAAATTTTCTAATGGGCTCTAGGAGGGGTTGAAGCCTCCAACCCAGAAATAGCCTCTGAAAAGGGAGATTTGAGAAGTCCCTTCAGCAACAACTTATTTTTCCTTTCAATCAAAGTTCTATTGGAAAAATTTTTACAAATACCACAGGGCGGGTCAACAGATAAGTGGGACACACCCAAGCAATAAATGCACAAAAAGTGTGCATCTGATGTAGGTAATTTGTGTCCACAATCTGAACACCTTTTAAATCCTGCACTACCTTTTTTATCTGCCATGATAGAAAAGGAGATGGAAGAAAGGGTACCAGCAATGGTACAAAAGAATACCCGAAGGTAATGAAGAAAGGAAGGGTTTACCAACGATGGTAAGGGAGAAAATACCTCGTGGTAAAAAGTGCAGAGTAAAGAGAAGGAAACTCAAAAAAAATATGGTCGCTAAATGCGATAGGGTAAGAGACAACAAAATAGAAACTTTTCTGACAGAAAAGGTTATATTAGACTAGTCTGACAACATATATATATACTTAGCTCAACAGAAGCAGCTTGACACGACCGAATGGTAACGCGGCAAACGAAATCTGGGGTAACAGGCAGAGGGGAATTATGGGTAAGAGTTTAGCTCGAGAGTTTGTAGCTGAAGCGAGCTTGGAGGATGGCCATACGTAAGGAATGATCGAGGATTAACAATATCAGATACTACATTCTCTCATAAAATCATCCAAGGCAAACTTCGAAAGAAAAATTGCCATGGACTCCAAAGATAACCACAAGGCATTCTTTAGCTATGTCAAGAATCTAATTGGCAATTCTCAGATCTGCTCAGAGTTAGTGCAGAATGGCACAAAATACACTGAACCGATCGATATAGCCAACATCCTGGCAGACAGGTTCGGTGCAAACTTCACTCCCCTCTCACCCCTAAAAGGGCCCATAACTATACCAGAAGAATGTAGTGCCCCTGAAATCACAGACACTCAGGTTAAAACAGCCCTCTCCAAAGCCAAAAACACAGCATCAATGGGATCAGACGGTTTCCCAGGCTGCATGCTACATGAGTTCAAAGATGAACTAACCCCTCACCTAAACACACTGTTTAAACTCAGCCTCTCCACAGGCTACGTGTCCCCAGAGTGGAGCACAGCAATGGTTATTCTGTTACACAAAGGTGGAGCAACAACGGACCCTGGGAACAATCGCCCTATAAGCCTGACTAGCTTGGTCTGCAAAGCTATGGAGTGCATCATCATGGATCTCATTAACAGAGACATTGGGAACCTCCAAACAGTGGACCCTACCCAGTTCGGCTTTGTTAAGGGCAGATCTCACCTCCTAAACCTGGTGGACTTCTTTGAGACAGTTACCAAGGCTATAGATGAGGGAAAGGTCATCCACACAGCCTACCTATACCTCATAAAGGCCTTCAACACAAATTCCCCACTCAGGTATTATAGATAAGCTCAAAACCCCTATGTCATGAGATGGGTTGCCAACTGGCTCACGGACAGAACCCACATGGTAAGAGTTGCAGGAGCTATGTCTGACTCTAAACTGGTTACAAGTGGCGTTCCCCAGGGCTCAGTCCTAGGACCCTTCCTGTTCGGCATATACTTCTCAGAGGTACAGGCAAGCACAGGAGGACTATGGCTGACCAAGGTCACAGACAACTGCAAACTAGGGGCTATAATCAACTCTCCAGACATCCTCCAAAAGGATCCCACTGAGACAGATACCTGGTGTCAAAACCATGGCCTCAAGCTAAATGCCAAAAAGTGCATAGTCATCCCCCTTTGGAAAAAACAAAGTACCCACAAACTACCACATAGGTGGTAGCCCCGTAAATATGGAAGAAGTAATAAGGGACCTGGGGACCCAAGTAGGTTGTAACCTCTCCTTTGATAATCACATTGCCAAAGTGGTTAGAAAATCCTTCTATGTGGCCCACCTAATCACAAAAGGGTTTTCATCCAGATCGAAAGAGGTCACTGGGCTCCTCTACACATCATTCATCAGACCCATCATAGAGTACAATACTCCATTTGGGATATACCTTACAAGACACCTGCAACAACTGTAAAGACCACAGAAGTACTTCACCAAGAGGATCACTGGCCTCAAGCAGATGCCCTATGCAGCTCGACTGAAGAAACTTCAGCTGTACTCGGTTGCATACCACCTACTCAGAGGTGATCTCTGCCTGACATACAAGGCCATGTCCAACCCAGAATTGATGGACATACACCACCTAAAGAAAACCATATCCCCTCAAGCCACACGCTCCAGGGATCAAAACCTCACCACAACAATAAATAGGAAGTGCCGGAGGGATAGATTCCTGTCCCAGAGATTTCCCATGCTCTGGAACAAGATTACAATCGATATTAGGCAGAGCTCCCCACTAATCCTCTTCAAGAGAAACCTTGACGAGTGGATGGGAAACAGAAAGTTTACCCCAGGGATTACTTCAATGGCTCTGCTGGACAGAGGCACAGGGAACTAATCCAAGGGGGCGCCGAAAGCTAATACATTCCAGCTAGGCTTATAAATGCCTTTGGGCAGATAGCCTAGTACCTACCTATGAGCCTATGAACCTATGTTGGTCCTATCCAGACAGCTATCAGACAGCATGTTGGTCCTATCCAGACAACTAACAGACAGCATGTTGGTCCAATGTAGACAGCTATCAGAGAACATGTTGTTCCAATCCAGACGGCTAACAGAAAGCATGTTGGTCCAATCCAGACGGCTAACAGAGAGCATTTTGGTCCAATCCAGACAGCTAACAGAAAGCATGTTGGTCCAATCCAGATGGCTATCAGACAGCATGTTGGTCTTATCCAGACAGCTATCAGAGAGCATGTTGGTCCAATCCAGATGGCTAACAAACAGCATGTTGGTCCAATCCAGACAGCTAACAGAGAGCATGTTGGTCCAATCCAGATGGCTAACAGAGAGCATGTTGGTCTTATCCAGACAGCTATCAGAGAGCATGTTGGTCTTGTCCAGACAGCTATCAGAGAGCATGTTGGTCTTGTCCAGACAGCTATCAGAGAGCATGTTGGTCCTACCCAGATGACTAACACTCAGCGTGTTGGTCTTATCCAGACAGCTATTAGAGAGCATGTTGGCCTTGTCCAGACAGCTATCAAAGAACATATTGGTCTTGTCTAGAAAATGCACATATACTGACTGCAGTCACTAAAGCCAAGAACACAGCCTCAATGGCCGTGATAACATCCTGGGACACCTCCTGAACAGTCTGAAGCCCTGGAGTTATTATTTAATGATAGTCTTAAAACAGCTTTGTTCAACATTAATGTCCTTGTCCTAATCCAGACTAACTCTAACCATCACTCGTGTGCACATGGACAACTTCTGCCTACACTTTATTGTTTCTTAACTTATAAATCATATGATCTCCTTGGTCTACTACCAGGTTAGCCTACTAGGCATTCATTACCCTATCATTCTTAAAAACACTGTCTAGAATTTTCCATCTAAGTAAAAATGTAATAATTTGTTTGTGTATATCTGTTTGTTGTGTTTGTTTACATCAGTGTAAAAATCCTTTTATTTGTGTTTTATTTTGTGTTTTAAACTGTAAAAATGTAACAGTTTGTTGAACGTCTTTTTGGAGCTTTTCTCCCTGGGCCTCCACTGAAAATGGACATTATCCAGTCGCACCATCTCGGTAAATACATAAATAAATAAATAATGGAGGACTGCAATGGTCACTCCCCTTCATAAGGGAGGACCTTCAACAGACCCTGGAAACTACAGACCCATTACTCTGACTAGTCTTATTTGCAAAGCCATGGAAATAATTATTACAGACATTGCATCCATGTCATTTTGGCTTTGTGAAAGGAGATCATGTTGAGTGAATGTGACTTCTTTGAAAAGGTCACTAAGGTGATGAATGAGATGAGAATGGTGCATAGTGCCTACCTAGATCCAGCTAAAGCATTTGATACAATATCCCACTCATACATTGTCAACAAACTTATGGAACTAGGTATAAACCCTTTCATAACACGCTAGATAACTAGCTGGTTCTCTAATAGGACCCAGGAGGTTAGAATCAGTGAGGCTGACCTTCACACATAGGCTGGTCACCAGTGGAGTCCCCCAGGGCTCTGTGCCAGGCCGACTCCTCTATGGCTTCTACTTCTTGGATGTCAAAGCCAGACAACCTCTGGCTAACCATGTTTGCATATAATTGCAAACTGAGAGCAGTAACTAAACACCCCAAGATGAAAACACCCTTCAGGATCATGCCTTTTAAACTTGGTTGACTTTTTCGAAACAGTCACCAAAGCCATTGATGAGGGAAAGGCAGTCCATACAGCCTACCTCGATCTGGCTAAGGCCTTCGATACAATACCCCACTCGGGCATCATTGAAAAACTCATCAGCTTAAATGTTAACCCATACATCACAAGATGGGTTGCAAACTGGCTGAGTGACAGAACCCACAGGGTCAGAGTTGCTGGCGCCATGTCAGACTCAAAGCCTGTCACAAGTGGTGTCCCACAGGGCTCAGTCCTGGGCCCACTCTTGTTTGGCATCTACTTTTCCGAAGTACAAGCAAACACAGGAGGGTTATGGCTGACAAAGTTTGCAGATGACTGCAAACTGCGCCATAGTAGAAAACACATCTGACACAGATATCCTTCAGAAGGGTCTCACAGAAACGGATAACTGGTGCCAGAGCCACGGCCTAAAGTTAAATGCCAAAAAATGCATAGTCATACCCTTCGGGAAAAACAAGGTTACCCCTAGCTACCAAATAGGTGGCAATCCACTGAGCACAGAAGAAGTTATCAGGGACCTGGGGACCCAGGTTGATAGTAGTCTGTCATTCAACACCCATGTAGCTAAAGTAGTTAGGAAGACCTTCTACATTGCCCACCTTATCATGAAGGGATTCTCATCTAGATCAAGGGAGGTCATAGTCTCCCTTTACTCATCACTCATCAGACCAATGATTGAGTACAATGCCCCATTCGAATGTATCTGACCCGACACTTGCAGCAGCTGGAGAGGCCACAAAAGTTCCTCACCAAAAGGATAAAGGGTCTCAAAATCTATCCTATGCTGCCCGACTGAAAGAACTCCAGCTCTATTCAGTCGCCACCGCTTGCTCAGAGGTGACCTTTGCCTAACATACAAGGCCATGTCAAACCCAGATTTGATGAATATGCTTCACCTCAAAATCTAGATCCATCAGAGCCACAAGGGCGGAGACTTAAACCTCGACACGGCTATTAATAGGACGTGCTGGAGGGATAGATTCATCACCCAAAGACTCCCTATGCTGTGGAACAAAATCCCGGTACATGTGAGGCAGAGCACCTCGCTGGCCTTGTTCAAGAGAAATCTTGACCAATGGATGGGAGATCGCAGATATACCCCAGGGATTACCTCAGTGTCACTGCTCGACAGAGGCACAGCAAAATAATGGGTATAGTTCCCCATACTAAAGGGGTGGCGTAAGCCACAAAACTATGGGCTAGGCTTGTATATGCCCTCGGGCAGATAGCCTAGTATGAACCTATGAACCTATGAACCTAGGAAGGTCTAACATAGACAAACACCTGTTGCCAAAGCCATGGCTTAAAACTCAATACCAAGAAATGCATTATAGTATCTTTTGGGAACTCTGCCACCCCAGGTAACTATGTCATTAATGAAACACCCTTACAAGTTGCTTCACTAGTCGGGTATCTGGGAACTGATGTAGATAGTAAACTAGCCTTTGACAAACTGTGTCCAACGTAGCAAAAAAACCCTTCTATGTTGCTCAACTTATAAGCAAGAGCATGGTGTCTAGGTCCAGAGAGGTCATCATACCACTGTACTCAGCGCTCGTCAGTCCCATCATACATCTTGGTCCAGAGAGGTCATCATACCACTGTACTCAGCGCTCGTCAGTCCCATCATACATCTAGGTCCAGAGAGGTCATCACACCACTGTACTCAGCCCTCATCAGGCCCTTCATAGAGTATAATGCCTCCTTTGGTATGTACCTGACCAGACACATGCAGCAAATGGAATGTCCACAATGGTTCCTTACACAAAGAATGCAGGTAGTAAACACAATGTCCTGCGCTGATCGCCTAAACGCCCAGTCTCCTTACTCAGTATCATGCAGACTTTGGAGGGGGGATCGTTGCTACTCATACACGGCATCTTTGAATCCTGTTTTGATGAACCTTCTGCACATCTCCAAAGCAAACAGCAGCAGAACTAGTAGGTTAAAAGACCTACATTTTGATGTGTTTCTCACAGTATTTTCATTCTCTGGAACAGGCGCCCCATCATTGTGAAGTAGAATTCCTTCCTGTCCCTGTTTAAGAACAACTTGGACCAATGGGTGGGTAATCGAAAAATCACCCTTAGTCAGGCCCCTATGTCGCTGATGGACAGAGGCAGTCAGTAAATCGCCCCAATATAAATCAAATTTGTGGCTCACATTTGGGTTGCATGACTAGGCTTATAAGGGGCCTACTTTCTGTCAGGCTACTATACACCTACAAACCTTTGAACCGGTGAAACTATGAACCTATAGAAGAGCATGTTGCTCCTTTCCAGACAGATATCACAGAGCATGTTGGCCCTATCCAGACAGCTATCAGAGACCACATTTAAGTCCCATCTATGAGGATATCAAATGATGTACCAGCAAAAGTTCGCAATTTTATGAGACAGAGCCCATTCTCTTAATAACAAGCCCCTTCCAAATTCTGGAGATACACTCTGCACTCCTCTGTGGACTTCTTACAGCACTGCTACATTAGTTTTGTTTGGCTTTAAATATTATGTGACTGCATGTCTCTTTGCTGGAGCATACAGATATATTAAATTTACAGTTATTAATTGCAACAGACCTCAATAAAAGATGAAAACAAAGCAGCCTTAAGCTGATAACTGATCTCAGTCAGCTGCCCTACAGAGGTCACAGCTAACAAAGTAAAGTCATGTTGTGTGAAACATATATCTAAATCATTAATTCAGTCAGTCTCACACTGTTTTTATATGCAATGATCACACACTATCATTTATCCCAATTTCAAGTAAAACAAGTATTTGAACTCAAACATAGTAAAATGAACTCTACATACATCCAGCCTTACGTCTGCATGTCAGTCTGTTTCTGGGCTTTCTATCCCTTTGATTCCATAAATTCCCCTTTATATTATATATACTGATACTGCTATGTTCCGGTATTGAATATATCTGGGGAAGAACTGAAACTCTGGTCACCTTTGGGATCAGGCAGTTCATAGGTTCATAGGTCATTAATAGGCTAATGGCTCAAGAGCCTTTACAAGCCTAGCCAATAACACCCATGATATGAGGATATTATGTCTTAATTCCCCAGGTGTTGGATGGGGTAGTAATGGGGTAGTGGGTCTTGGGTTCTGGAGCCTAAATAATTTTATAGACTGCCTTTGTTCATAACAGACATGGGCAGTGCCCTGGGAGTGAATCTAAAGTTCACCGTCTATTTATCCAAGAGAGTGAGGGACAGGCTTTGTTTTACGAAGATGGGAAGTTTATTCCATAGATGAGTTAGCATTTGGGATATGAATCTGTCTGTCCACAAAGTTCTGTTACAGTCACAAATAAGGTTCAGATCCATGGAATGTGTAACTCTTGTATAATTTTTCCTGTGAATATGAAACATTTTCATCAGGGCTGGATCAGAGAAAGCCTTGTCTTACACTTTGTATTTTTTTAGTAAGAAACCTCTGGCATAAATGCCTGGTTATGTACATGTAAAAGGGAGCATTGTACTTGATTTTGGGCCTAATGAGGGCCAAGTACAGTGGCACTATGACTTCCTTTGTCCTTGATGTCATGCCTTTACTTATAACTTGAGCCACACAGAAGGATTTCCTCACCACCATAGCTACCTGGTGGTCAAAGCTTCGTAGCTTCAGGTATCTGCATAAAGGAGACAAAATTTGTATTCTCTGAAATCTTATGTCAGACCTGCCAGCACAAATTTCATCTCCGCTTCTATAAATCCTCTAGTTTCATTTTCATGCTGAGATTTCAGGATCACACTCACCAACCACTGCATGACACTTTGTGACCTGAGAAGTATCATTGGTAATCTCCATTCCCAGTTTTTCCAACTTACCATCCAGAGTTGCTAAAACTTCTCTGTGCTTCCCACTTTACTCTGTGATAACTTCTGTGTCTTGTAGATTCTGTGTAATTAAGGTATGGATCTGTACCACTCTTTGCTCTAGTTCGGGTTTGGAAGAAAAGCATTGCAGGTGCACTCCCTGCCTTCTGTTCGACCACTCTGGCTCCAAAACCCATATTGCTGGTATCCTTTGACTCTCTTAATACAACATTTAATTAGCAGGATGACTGATAAAATTCAGAAAAAGTGTAATTTATTGTTCTGGTCAGTGGTACAATTTGTGCACAAGGCATGTAGTCTAGCTTCACTCTCACTCCCCCCCACAGACTTCATCATCTTCTGACTTCACCTTTTTCATCAACTGAGAAGAGAGTGTGTGTGCGTGTGTGTGTGTGCGTGTGTGTGCATGTGTGTGTGTGTGTGTGTGTGTGTGTGTGTGTGTGTGTGTGTGTGTGTGTGTGTGTGTGTGTGTGCGCGCGTGTTTGTCCGCTTGTGCATGTGTGGTGTGTGGGCATTTGCGTGTGTGCCCACGTGTCTGTGTGGGGGAGTGAACTGGGATTATTTCATGTCTGGTCCATTACTATACTTCGGAAATCACCAAGTCACTCACACAAATTAACAGCAGAAAGAGGTAAACAAGGAAATCTTCTAAAACTAACACTGTGTGAATACACCTGAACCCATAACAAGGTATGTTCTTTGACACATCGTCATGACACTTTACCAGGGTTGCTAAGGGAGCACCTTTTCTCTAAGACACCTCATATTATTCTTGCTAACATAATTTTGTAAATAGGTAAACTATGTGTTCATTTTGCTGACTTTACTCAAACATTACTTTGTAATCAAGTAAATAAATATGCCCAATGACTGAAACAATCTATTAGCCAACTAAGTGAATAGGTCTTACCTTTTTCTCTAATAGGCCTAAGGCGTTACCACTGCAACTGACATATGGAAAGTCTGTGAAATATACAATACATTCTCACATAAAAATCAAAACCTAAAAAGTCTTGTGACTTTTTGTTGGCATATTCCATTTTCACTCTATGGTCATACTCACTTTCCCCAATGTATTGCTGGGTCACTGTTACTTAAAGGTCTATACCCTCATTCCAAGCTAATATCATCTTACTTATTTAAAATAATCTGTTTTGATTCCTTCCTGTCTCGAACATCTTACAGGTTCATAGGATAGTACTAGGTGAACTGACCTTGTGAGCCATTGTAAGTCTAGACAATTATCCCTTGTGAGGTTCAAACTCTGCACCTTGTGTTTGTAAAGCAATCACCTTTACCATTAAGCCACCCTCCTAACCCCAAGGAGTTGCTGTTTTGTCTGCCCCACATCTATTCAGTCTGCATCTTGTAGGATCAAAAACTAGCCAGCCTGACAGCAGCAGGTGAATGAAAAGCTACACCAGTACTTTTCACTCAGTGTCGTTATGTTAACTATCAATCCTTTTTATAAAGTGGCAAATAGTAGCTCCATGTGACAACACACCATCAGCTTTACCTGATCACACATTATCAGCTGTACATGTATAGTGTCTCATACTTACAACATCGTAATTCTCAGTTCTCATTTACTTGCACATCTCATAGGTTTGCTAAATAATGTACAAACATTTAAGTGTAAAAAATATATGGAGCACTATACAGTGTTTGCTTTTTTGTCATGTACATGCAATGCTGTCCAACTTACGTTTTGTTAATATTGAATCACTTTTGATTTGGCCACAACTTAGAAAGTTGATAGGATAACATGTTTTGCATTAGTATGAATTCTCTTAAGGGTATGAAATCTGAAACTCAAATGTCTGTCATTACTTTCTGACTTCAATCTCTAATGAATTGCCAGTGATTTGCTAGAAAACCACACTTTAATAAAACATTGACCACAAATATGGATATTCTGCAAAAATCTGTACAGTTGAGAGGCATGTTTGGCCATTTGGCATGTAGCATGAGAAAAAAGGGTGTGGATCTCCTAGTCACACCGAGGGTAAGCACTAACCCATTGTGACATGAGTTATTCTGCAGAATAGCTGTTCTCGCTCCAGTAAAAATTAATATGCATTATGTTAAAAGAAAAAGTCCGAGGCAGTGCTTTGTCCTGCTGCCATGCCCTCTCTGTTAGGGATTTGGCTACCTTACTTGATATCAAAAGACACAAAGAATTTATGTATCTACAGATATAGAAACACATACAGATATGTTTAATTTTTATTCCATTACAGACTGCAGTTCAGGTTTAAAACTTTACAGTCCTATAAATGCCTTTATACTGTAACCACTAAATATAACTTATTTTCTTATTTATGCCTGGTCAGTAGGAATGGGTTATGGATAAAAATGGTCCAGTCTGAAGGACTGATTGCAGAAAAAAAAATGATGACAACTTAGAAGTGAAACTGTCCCAGAATCCTAGAATTTAACATTAAGACTGCTTGTGTTCTGCTCATTTTGGAACAGTTTAGCACATGAATATTATCTCAGCTTGCTGAAGGAACGGAAAACAATTTATCCCAGTAAGAGGTAGCCTTTTCCATTCACATTTTTATTATGCTGTCAAAAAATGGCAAACACTGGTTTAAAATACAGATAAAAATATTGCCTTAATGACAAACCCTTGACTTTTTTCCACTGGGAAAGCATAACTTGCCCATGATACAAATGGATGGAGATGCAGGACTTGGTAATCAATAGCCATGCCTTGGCTTAGCAAGATAGACTATGAAAAGGAATCACAATTTATTGGATTGATGCCTCAGAGCAGATGCACATTTTTTTTTTTTGATCTGTGACATGATCTGAACCATTACAGCACTTAAGTTTTGCATTTCAACAGCCACGCTGCCTGCTCCAGCCACAACACCTGCTTCCTTAATTATAGAGCACTCCCCTACTTGTGAGACAGCCCCCTCATTTACTAACAGCTCAGTCTGATAAATGTCACAACTGCACACATACACCCTACTGAGTGCAGCATGTCGCAGAGTAAAGAAACCAAAGGGAACCGCAGGGGATAGGCGTGAGGGGAAAAAAACTTCGCATTTCAAAACAGAATATATCATAATAACAGGATGGTGCATCCAACATGTAAGCATTGCAGCAAAGCACAAAATCTGGTATTCACTTTCTCTTCATATAAGATGGTACATTTTCATCCTTAATTTACAAATATACACAGAGAGTTTGCAATGACTCCAGCATCTGTATAAAAGCATAGGCTAAAACACAGGGTGACTTTAAAAGCACGACACAGTTTAGTACTTTGCTCATGTTTCAGCATCCTGCACCATAGATTTGGCACAGGTTTCATAACTGCTACACTTAACTGTGCAAAGTCATGAGCCAGGAGACAAGGCTCTTGTGGTAAACTTCAGCTTTTGGAAAGACCAGTCATCAAGTGGTTTGTGTTATTCTTCAACATAAAACCATGCAGTTAAAGCTGAACACATAAGTGGTAACATATTTTCTGATGATGCCTCAAGCAGTGGGTCTAAATCTTAGTAATTAGGCCTCCAAAATTCAAATGTCATTTTCCAAAGCAGCAGGAGCCATCTTGCTTTATTTTATTTTGCGTTGGTTTATCAGGGTAGTACACTGCTCATAACTGACCATTTGCAGATACTGCCAGAGTGAAATAATTTCATCATTAAAAAAAAAAAAAAAAAGTGGACCAGAGAGGCACTAAGCTGTAAATATTAAAACAGAACAGAAAGCAACAACAAACTGTTTAGGAGTTAATTGATGTAGCAACAGCTATCAGGGAAATGCACATTTTACAGTTTTACATGATTATATCACAGGTTTATATAACAGTATATTTGCTGTAGGTTAATGAGAGTAAGGGCAGAGGTGCATGGGGTGGAGATGAAGTTAAGATGTGTTAGCAGCTGAGTGAGAGTAAGCTTAGATGTTGAGAGGCCCTTATGTGATGTGGCCTGCTGTGTGATTTGGGGTGGGGTAATTAAGTTCAACGCTAAAGATGGGGGGGTTGTATTTCCTTTGGGGTGATTCCAATATTTTCAGAACAAAGATGGGAAAAAAAGTGATTGGTGCAGTGAGTGTTCCTGCATGTGTGTGTGTGTGTGTGTGTGTGTGTGTGTGTGTGTGTGTGTGTGTGTGTGTGTGTGTGTGTAGGGGGGGTTGTTTGCGAGAAACATATGAGGATGCAGTGTTTGTATGTCGGTGTGTTTTGTATAATGTGTGGTACCTACTGGCAGGAATGAGTTAGGCTGGAGATGTCTGAAGACAGGAAAGCCTGGCAGCAGGTCTAATCTGTGTTGCACTGGGATCCTTTCTGCTTTTTTGAGGGTGAGGCAGTGGCAATCCTGAGAGGTCAAAGTGATAAAGTGATAGGTTTTGTTTTGATAGTCTGTAGTGCGGTGGATTTTTTTTTTAGAGACTGTGGCTGTTATGGGTAATTAAAATCACCAAATAGACCAGCAAGGCAGAACGGAGTTCAATATTCATTTATTTTTGTACTAAAACAAACTAGTTTCGGCAAAAATAGCCTTCTTCAGTGTAGGACAGTACAGTCAAGTTCCTTGTCCTCATCCATTTAAATACAGACCATCAGCCAATAAGGCAAATAAGCTCATCAATATTAATGAGATGAAAAAAATTTTTCTGTAATCACAATATACAGAGTGTGACACTTCAGTGAAAAACAGTGATAATATAGGACATAACAACCATAGTTAAGGTAAAGGAATAAAATAAACTGAGAATAATGTGGTATAACATATATATGTAAAAACATATATAGTTTTTTGGCCATAAGCAACATCTGTTACACAAATATTTATCCATACAAACAATGGTAATTTCACATATCGACTACCTATATTATATTAATTCAGCAGCCCAGACCCCCCATACCAAAATTACTGCTGATTAGCAAAATTTTTTGTAATCACAAAATGCAAGATGTAACACTTCAATGAAAAGCAGTGAGAATAGAGGACCTAACAACCATAAATTGTTTACTGGGGGTAAATATATCAAAATGTGTGGTGTATATCAAACCTAAATATAGTCTTCTAGGTTGTACTTACAGTAACAATATTTGTAATCTATTGCATGTTAACTACTACTTGAATCTGGTGAAGCGAATCACTGCTCGGTCCCCCATTCACAATAAAAATATGGTTTAATCTCACCAATTATTTCTCTGCGATTCAACTTTACTAATGTTTTGCATGGTTGAGTTTAACAACTAATATTTGTTTCCATCTATATTAGCGGGTTTGTTCCAGCATCAAGTGGGGCACTTTTTGAATGCTATACAGAATATTTTGATTATTGTTAGATTACTTAACATATAACCTTTGGAGGGGTTTCTATATGTTAGCTTTAATTATTATTCAACAGTTGTATACCAAACATAAAATAAATCCTCCCTGTGTGGATTGATATTATTTGCCCCTTTAGTGGTCCCAGTATTTGGAGTATTGGCATTGAATATCTATTGTTTATTGGTGCGTTTGGATATTTGGAGCGGTGTTTATTAAACCTTTTGGCCTTTCTGTGTTTCAACCTACTACTGGGTGGACAATTCAAATTACTTATGGTATATGGTTGAGTTTAACAACTAGTATTAGCCTTTATTTTTATCAGCAGGCTTGTTTCAGTATTAAGTGGGGCATTTATTGAATATCAGTCAGAATTGGATGATTTCATTAGATCATTTAACAATAAATCTTGGATAGGGTTTCATTTTTTATTGAGAACTATTATTTAACAGCTTCATATTAAATACTGGAATAAACTTTTCCTGTGTAGATTAATGCTTTCTGCCCCCTTAGTGGTCCAAGAAATCTTTGCATTGGTTTTGGACTAATTCTAGGTTTTTGGTGCGATTGGGCCTTTGGAGTATTGTCTATCAATTTCTGGGGAGTTACTGCTTATATTGTGGTTTTCCTGTGTTCCAACTTATTATTGGCTGTATATTTCAAATATTATTCACAGCATGGATCTCAATAATATTCTGTCTGGATTATGTGCTGATCGGCAGGATATAGGTGTATTTGGCATTGATAACCTGCCAAGCAATGATCCGGTCAATTCGGCACAATCATCTGTGGTTGATTGTGATATGTTTTTTCATTCAATCACTAAAGCATTTAAAACCCTCAGATCTAATATTTGGCATCTTAAGCTATTTAGAGCATATTCGACACAAAATATGGCTCCCAGGGGACTACGTATACGTACGCAACCCCTAGTAGGGAGACCAGATGATAAATTAAACCAAGATTGGAAGGAGGCTCTACAGACGGGATCCATGACATTTGTGAACATTTTGTTACAATATTATGAAAGGACAGTAGATTCTAATATACAAGAAATCAAAAATTTATGTTCGGATGTTCAAAAGTTTGAATCGTCCTCTAAATATCAGGATAATATTAAAAAACTTTCCCAAGATCTGATGGAACATGAGAAAACCATTAAGGAACGAAAAATCAAGAAGTTCCATCGGGACTATTCAGACTACCAACGGGGCAAACCTTTTGATTTCAGCAGATCAGTTAGATTTGCTGATACCAATCAGGTTAGGACAGGGCCTAGTCACACCAAAAAGAGACCTCGTTCAATTTTGAAGAACAAGGGTGACACCTCATGTAGTACTTCTGGGGAGGAATCTTCTCTCACGGATGGTGAGGGATCCTGTGAGAGGGTTTCACCTAATAGGAAGAAAACAAACAAAATTTCCCCTTTAGAGGGGGTAAGGGACACCGGGGGGGCAGAAAGCACAGAAAGACCAACCACTCAGGTCTCTTTCCAGGGACTACTGGACAACTTCCTGAAATAGGGGTTATGCCAGAGTCTAATCAGAATGTGTTGAATTTGTCCAAAGCTTTATTAACAAATGAACAGATTGCTCTTTTGAATAAGGGCCTTAACTATATTCCGTCCTTCTTTAGTCAGGAATATCACATTGTACAAGACTTACAGGCGTTTTGCCAGATTTTGAATTTAAAATTGTTTTTTGATGATGACAAGTCAAAACCCTCAGAGGACTTTTGCTTTGGCAAGTCTTCATTCCAACCACCCATGAATAAACATGTTTCTATTTTCATGGATACCATTCTGAGGGACATTCATTTTGAGAATTTAGGACATATTATGTTAGCAAGCAATCTAACTCTGGATGACAGGATAGCCTTGGACAATTTATGTAACAATAAAGATATAGTTATTGTCCCTGCTGATAAGGGAGGTGCAGTTGTGGTTTGGAACACTGCTGATTATATACAGGAAGGGCTAACCCAATTGTCTGATGCTAAGTGTTACATGTACATGTCCATAGACCCCACGTCTGTTTTTAAGGACGAAATTGATTCCTTTTTGCAGCTAGCCTGTGAGGAGGGCATTATCAATAAAAAGTGTTTGTCCTCACTTATGGTTCCTGAACCCTCTAAACAGATATTGTATCTTTTACCCAAAATTCATAAGTCTTTAACAAAACCACCTGGCAGACCAATTGTCTCTGGAATAGGCTCTCTGACAGAACCCTTATCGGCCTTCCTTACCAAATATCTTAAACCAGTATTAGGCCTTATAAGATCTAGATTGCAGGACACCACACAATTTTTGCAGCTAATCAGGGATACTCAATTGGAACCTGATTGGTATTTATGCACATTAGATGTAAAATCATTATATACGAGCATACCACATTGGGCAGGGTTGCAATCTATCCAATATTGGTTGGAAAGGGCAAACTTATATACACCTGGGTTTAATACCCTATTAATCTGTATGTCTGAACATGTTCTCAACAAGAATGTTCTGTATTTCCAGGGCCAATGTTATTGGCAGTTACAAGGAACAGCTATGGGAGCATCTTTTGCTCCCATATATGCTGACCTTTTCATGGCCTATGTTGAGGAATACATGATATATGATACATCACATAACATCTTTCAGGTCGAGATGGACATTTGGAGACGCTATCTGGACGACAGTTGGCTGGTGTGGCGTGCGGATGTGGGTTACTTGCAGGAATTTGTAGAATATCTTAATGACAATGTATGGGGACTGGAATTTTCTGTGACTTATGATAAAAATACTATCAATTTTTTGGATGTCACTGTATACAGGAATCCAGACCATACCTTGTCTACCAAAGTTTTCCGCAAGTACCCACAATACAACACCTTGCTACATGCCTCAAGTCTACACCCCCGTCATACCATTAAAAGTATTCCGATATCTCAATTTATACGTATGAAACGTCTCAGTTCCAATGAAGAAGAATACCAATTAGCCAGCAGGGATCTCAGTCTGAGGTTTACTAATAGAGGATATGATCGACATGATATTGCGTCTGCCCAAAGTAGAGCTAATTGCATAAAGAGGGAAGAATTATTACAATACAAAAATAAAGATAAAAATCAATCGTCTCATGGTACTTGTGTCAGGTTCATCACAACTTATGGGAGAAATATTAACATGGTCAGGAACATTATTAATAAACATTGGAATATCTTACTGGCCAATGACAGGCTGCGAACCATTTTGGGACCACGATGTCAATTTTCATATAAGCGGGGTAAAACCCTAGGCTCCTACCTGTCACATTTTAAACATATGGCAAGTGGGGGTACCATTTACAAACAACTCACACTGCATGGTGATGAAGTTTTTGGTTCGTTTCCCTGTGGTCATTGTGGCTCCTGCTCATATATGCCTAAATCTAAAGAGTTCTCCAGTCGTAACACCAGCAGGATATTTAACATCAAGATCTTTGGTAATTGCAGTAGCGATTGGGTGGTGTACCTTGCTTCCTGTTATTGCGGGGCATTTTATGTAGGCCAAACTTCCAGAGCATTAAGATACAGAATGAATGAACATCGTAGTGATGTCAGGAACCATAAGGAGACTAGTGCCCTATATCAACATACACGCAAACATCCACAGGCCAAATTTAGTTTTATGGTCATTGATCGCATCTCTGGAGATAGGACTAACAAACAAGGTTGGCATGGTTTATTGGATCAAAAAGAAAAATATTGGATTACAACCCTGGGGGGTTTGTTCCATCCGGGTTTAAATGATCACTTATAGGAGACTATGTCCATGTTTTAATAACCCTGTTGACCTATTTTGTTGTTAAGGTTTGGATTATTTTGATATTAAGAATTATTATATATTTGCGTATGCAAATGATATATATGTATCTTTGCTTTGTCTAGCCTGATTCCTGTTCATGACACCCAGCTATATGGGTTTGCTAATCAGCAGCAACTTTGGTATGGGGGGTCTGGGTTGCTGAATTAATATAATATAGGTAGTTGACATGTGAAATTATTACTGTTTGTATGGATAAATATTTGTTTAGCGGATGTTGTTTATGGTCATAAAACCATATATGTATTTACATATATATGTTATACCACACTATTCCAAGTTTATTTTATTCCCTTACATCTATTTATGGTTGTTAGGTCCTCTATTCTCACTGCTCTTCATTGAAGTGTTACATCTTGCATTTTGTGATTACAAAATGTTGCTAATCAGCAGTAATTTTGGTATGGGGGGTCTGGGCTGCTGAATTAATATAATATAGGTAGTCGATATGTGAAATTACCATTGTTTGTATGGATAAATATTTGTGTAACAGATGTTGCTTATGGCCAAAAAACTATATATGTTTTTACATATATATGTTATACCATATTATTCTCAGTTTATTTTATTCCTTTACCTTAACTATGGTTGTTATGTCCTATATTATCACTGTTTTTCACTGAAGTGTCACACTCTGTATATTGTGATTACAGAAAAATTGTTTTCATCTCATTAATATTGATGAGCTTATTTGCCTTATTGGCTGATGGTCTGTATTTAAATGGATGAGGACAAGGAACTTGACTGTACTGTCCTACACTGAAGAAGGCTATTTTTGCCGAAACTAGTTTGTTTTAGTATAAAAATAAATGAATATTGAACTCCGTTCTGCCTTGCTGGTCTATTTGGTGATTTTGATACGTGGTTTGGACCGTGCATTCCCCCTTGCATAGGATTTGGTTTGTTCTATGTTATGGGTAATTTACATTCAAATTTGGCCAGAAGCACTCCTTTGACTACAGAAGCCCTGTTCAGTTTGAATAGGTAAAGTGAGATTTTCTTGTCCCAAAAGAGAACTGAATTAACTTTTACTCTTGATGTCTCAATATGGGTATGGAATTTTAGTGATTGGTCTAACCACAAACCGAAGTATCTGAAGGAGCTGGTAGCTTCTATTGATCTGCCACAAAAGGCAGTGCAACACGAGTGACTTTAATGATTTTTTTGGAAAGTGCCAATTAATATGCTTTTTGTGTTTGCAGAGTTAAGTATTAGTATGTGGTTAATGAAACAGGAATTGAGGAAGTTAAAAATCTTTTTGCAGTTGACTTTCAATTGTAGAATGGTTGTGGCTGAACTGAAGGATTACCACGTCATCAGCACACAGGATAAGTTCTAGAATACAAAGGTCATGGGGTAGTTTATTAACGAAAACAGAGAAAACAACAGGAAATAGGATAGAACTTTGGGGTACTCCCATTAAAAGAGGTGTGGGCTGACAGAAGGAAGAGCTTAATTTGTCTCTGATGAATCGGTTTGACAAGAACTCTTGGAACCAGGTGAAGGATGTGTTATTAACGTCAATGTTATGAGGACAGAGGAGAAGAGGCAGGAGTTGGTGATTGATTTGAGGACAGTGGAGAAGAGGCAGGAGTCGGTGATTGATTATGTCAAAGACTTTTTGTGGTTAATGAACATTGCTCCTTTTAAGTTACCTTTGCTGATGTTGAGGAGATTGCTGTCTATTAGGCACCAAAGTGCCATTGTGACTTTGCAAAATACACATTCAGTGCCCAGTTCTGAAAGGGGCAGATATGCATTCATGAGAAGTGCACAGGCTAAGGAAGCTGAGACGTAATCATTGTGGTGATAATGATTTTTGTTGATAGCTGATTAAATAAGGAAAATACATAATATATATCACCTCCCACTTTGATCTCATACCGCTTGAAGTCACCCCATGTACTCTTTCTGATCCCATGCCACTTGTGGAGGTCTCACCAATATCTTCACTGTGACCCTTTCACCTCACTTTAGATTTGTAGGTAAGTAGTATGCTAGCTGCCCTTGTGGGCCATTTTAATCCTAGACGATTTTCCTTTAATGGATGACGATCAAACTCTGTACTTTGTGGCTGTAGGGTAATTAGCTTAACCATTACACCAATCCCCAACCCATTTCATTTGCTCCATCAGAAGTGATAACATCTTCCGTACTCTAACTTGCCCATTGCACGGCATTTGCAGCACTGGGAATCTTACCAATTTCCCAGTACATCTAACCATGCATGAACAGACGTCACGCGCAGCCTGTCTGATTGTGCACCCCCCAGTGAAAGTTATTTATGGCACCTCCCATTTCCAGCTTGTACTGCAACAAGCTATACCTCTTTCAGTCTGACTTCACAACACTGGAGTTAACATCCCTCTTCTCAGTTTACATCACTGAAAGCTAGCCTAGTTATAAGTATAACCTCTCTCCATACAAGTTATATCATCTCCTAGGATTTTGGAGTCATAGGTTCATAGGTTCATAGGTTCATACTAGGCTATCTGCCCGAGGGCATTTACAAGCCTAGCCCATAGTTTTGTGGCTTACGCCACCCCTTTAGTATGGGGAACTATACCCATTATTTTGCTGTGCCTCTGTTGAGCAGTGACACTGAGGTAATCGCTGGGGTATATCTGCGATCTCCCATCCATTGGTCAAGATTTCTCTTGAACAAGGCCAGCGAGGTGCTCTGCCTCACATATACCGGGATTTTATTCCACAGCATAGGAGTCTTTGGGTGATGAATCTATCCCTCCAGCGTCCTATTAATAGCCGTGTCGAGGTTTAAGTCTCCGCCCTTGTGGCTCTGACGGATCTAGATTTTTGAGGTGAAGCATATTCATCAAATCTGGGTTTGACATGGCCTTGTATGTTAGGCAAAGGTCACCTCTGAGCAAGCGTGGCGACTGAATAGAGCTGGAGTTCTTTCAGTCGGGCAGCATAGGACAGATGTTTGAGACCCTTTATCCTTTTGGTGAGGAACTTTTGTGGCCTCTCCAGCTGCTGCAAGTGTCGGGTCAGATACATTCGAATGGGGCATTGTACTCAATCATTGGTCTGATGAGTGATGAGTATAGGGAGACTATGACCTCCCTTGATCTAGATGAGAATCCCTTCATGATAAGGTGGGCAATGTAGAAGGTCTTCCTAACTACTTTAGCTACATGGGTGTCGAATGACAGACTACTATCAACCTGGGTCCCCAGGTCCCTGATAACTTCTTCTATGCTCAGTGGATTGCCACCTATTTGGTAGCTAGGGGTAACCTTGTTTTTCCCGAAGGGTATGACTATGCATTTTTTGGCATTTAACTTTAGGCCATGGCTCTGGCACCAGTTATCCGTTTCTGTGAGACCCTTCTGAAGGATATCTGTGTCAGATGTGTTTTCTACTATGGCGCCCAGTTTGCAGTCATCTGCAAACTTTGTCAGCCATAACCCTCCTGTGTTTGCTTGTACTTCGGAAAAGTAGATGCCAAACAAGAGTGGGCCCAGGACTGAGCCCTGTGGTACACCACTTGTGACAGGCTTTGAGTCTGACATGGCGCCAGCAACTCTGACCCTGTGGGTTCTGTCACTCAGCCAGTTTGCAACCCATCTTGTGATGTATGGGTTAACATTTAAGCTGATGAGTTTTTCAATGATACCCGAGTGGGGTATTGTATCAAGGCCTTCGCCAGATCAAGGTAGGCTGTATGGACTGCCTTTCCTCATCAATGGCTTTGGTGACTGTTTCAAAAAGTCAACCAAGTTTAGAAGGCATGATCTGCCTTTGACAAAGCCAAACTGGGATGGATCCAAAGTCTGCAAATTCCCTATGTCTTTATTTATGAGGTCCATTATGATCCTCTCCATGGCTTTGCAGATAAGGCTTGTCAAGCTAATGGGCGGTAATTTCCAGGGTCGGTGGAGGCACCGCCTTTGTGAAGTGGGACCACAGTTGCAGTGCGCCACTCCTGGGTACGTATCCAGAGGTAAGACTATGATTAAACAGCTGTCCTAGCTGTGGGTTTAATTCCTCGTTGAGTTCGTGGAGCACACAGCCGGGGACACCATCAGGTCCCATGGATGCTGTGTTTTTGCTTTGGAGAGAGCAGTTCTCACTTGGGCGTTGGAGATGTTTGGGGGCTGCAATCGCTTGGTATAGATATCTCTCCTTTTGGGGAGGGGAGAAGTTTGCACTGAACCTGTCAGCCAGTATGTTGGCAATGTCTGTAGGATCAGTAATCTTCACATCATTTTGAACTAGTTCTGAGCATATCTGGGAGGTTCCTCCCAGGTTTCTAACATAGCTAAAGAAGGCCTTATGATTGTCTTTTGAGTCTTTAGCTATTTTTCTCTCAAAATTTGCTTTGGATGATTTTATGAGAGCTCTTAGTTTTTACTTATAGTGATCAAGGGTGTCTTACCTTTTAAGGATTTTGCTCTATCTTGTAGTAGCTTCCTCCTTTTGTTGTAGAGTTTGTTTATGGCTGGGGTCCACCAGACTGGACGCTTGCCTTTGGTACAAAGAGTCTTTGTTTTGCTTGGGATTGCCTTATCCATGCAGTCCTGCAGGTGCTGGTAGAAGGCATTTGTAAGTGATTCAGCGGCTTGAGTACTGTTTTCCATGACTCGGGGCCTTAAAGGAGACCACACTAGTCTTTAGAAGTGTGAAGTCGGCTTTGAGAAGTTCTTTACTGTGGTCTTTTTTATTTCAGGTGGGGGTGGGATGAGGACCTCCAGCGAGATTAGTTTGTGATCTGCTCTCACCAGTGAGGGGTATACTTCTGGTGTTGAACATTGTGCTCCCATGTTCGTGATGATGAGATCAAGTATGTTTTCTCCTCTTGTGGGGATGGTGACTAGTTGTTCCATGGCATTTGAGTTTATGAATTCCAGGAACTTTTGGGCTAGGGTGTTTGGGCTTGAGTAGTGTTCCCAGTCTATATTAGGGTAATTGAAGTCACCTAGTATGATGGTGTTTGGTGATACATTTATCCCTCTAGTGTTTTCAGGAAGGCCATGTGAGGTTCCTGAGTTTGTGAGGGTGGCCTGTAACATGCTACAATTTGCACAGCAGTCTTGCCTATGGTTAATTGCACCTGGATGGTCTCCGATGCATCGTGCGTTGCCACCAGTCTTGAGGTGTGGGTGTCTTTGATGAATATGGATACCCCCTCCTTTCTTGGTATTGTCCGGATTTTGGGGCGGAACGCATGATAAGAGGTAAAACCTGATAGTGCTGGGGTGCTCTCAGGAGCCTTGAACCAGGTTTCTGTCACTGCACAGACATCGATGTTCTCCATACTGAGAAGGGCCTCGAGTGCGTGCATTTTGAGATTTAGACTTCTGGCATTGAGCAGCATTACCCTTAGTTTTTTTCCTTTTTGTGTTCTAGGGTGGTAGGTTTAGAATTTGAGCCTTGCCTAAAAAGGCACTATGGGGTGGCAAGAGCCTTTGCCAATATCCGGAATCCCAGGGGTGACAGGTGCAAGCCGTCCTTTGTGAAGCAGCGTGGCTTGTCCAGCATGTCATCCCAGGCAGACAGACATTGGATCCCCTTTGAATGACACCAGAGTTTAAGCCAATTGTTAAAGCTGATCATCTTATCTCTGTATTCTGGCATCATTCTTGGTGAAGGTAGGATACTGCTCACGGTCAGGGTCATACCTGCCTGGGCTACATAATCAGAGAGCTCCTCAATGTCTCTTTTCATGTAGTCCAAGGAGGTACGTCTCAGGTCGTTTACACCAGCGTGGACAATGACTGAGTCGTATTTGTACCTGCTGTTGAGAGACCTGAGTGCTTGCGTTATGTGGCGGATTCTAGCACCCGACAGGCAGCTTACTGTGACCTTCTCCTTACTCAGTCTGGTGAGCGGGACGTCAGTGTGTCTGACTATGGAGTCACCAATAACTAGTGTGTCTGGCATTGTGTTTGGCCTTAAGGGCTGTGACTGTTTAACACTCTGACTGTGAGGTCTATGTGTTGCAGGTGTTGTGTTCTGAGGTGGTGGTTGTTTGGGTGTCTGCTTTGGTGGCCTCTGCTGTTTTGGTAGATTTTTGATCAGAGCCGCCGAGTATGTCTTTGTGTGTTTATGTGTATGATTTGAGGTTGTGATGGTACTATGTGAGACTGGGTCTATAGTGTGTGTGGTAACCTTCTCCTCCTGACTGGTCTTGCCAGTCCTATGTTGAGAGAGCTCAGCCTCCAGTTTGGCCGTATAGTTGCATCTCTCGCATGTATTTGTGTTTTGTGGGAGGAGGAGAGGGTTGTCTGTGTACATATCAAAACTTTGGCTGCAGCAGTTATAAACCTAAGAAAATAAATGAACTCTACCATACAAAGTAAAGAATATTTACAGATAAATTGATTGAGAAATATAGATACTTAGCTGAACATTACTATATAGATCTATTAGATTACTATGTCAAGTCTCAGTGATTTAACACTCAAAGGAAACCATGCAATATGTTGAAAACTAGAATCCAAGAATAACTTACTGTTCATTTTATATGCAAATATTCTATAATCCTTCAGAGACACTGTGCAAATATTGCACTGCTTAAATAAAGATGTAATTTGCAACTAGAAAAACACTTTCAGATTAATGTTAGTCTTGTGCTATAATAAAGTAAAAGTATAAGTGTCTTGTCACATTTTTCGTGACTTACTGGTTATACTGGGTCTACATTATTTCATCGAATGGCTACATTGTTGAATGGGATTTCATCTGAAATGCCATTCATTGATCCCCGCATACCCCCTGCTAACTATAAATACTAACTCCGAGATTGAATTACAGTGGCGAAATGACAAATTTCTTGATCCCTACTGTAACATGACCTCAGTCAGAACATTTCAGTGAATGGCATTTCTGATGAAATGCCGTTCAATAATCTGGCCATTCGATGAAATACTCGGGAGCCAGTTATACCACCGTATGTGGTGCATAATGGGCTGATCTGTATCTTCATTGTATTGGCAACCGTTTTTAAACTTAAAAAGACAAAACCCTTCATAAAACTTTTCCTTGCACTGATGGCATTCACTTTTATAATTGAGCTTTGACCACATCATCTATGGGGAAATTTTAGAGCTATCTTTAGACTTTAAAGACTGCAAGCTGTGCATGCACTAAGAGGCGTCCCCTAAATTCTATGGACAGCCACCTAACATGACATCACACAAGGAAACACTAAATTTACTTTGGCCATGGTTTAAGTAAATGGTTTACAAAGCTTTTTATTAAAAAATGTACTAAGAAATTTTGGCTGAACTTGTGTAAATTGCATCACGACATTTAACTCACCAGATGCCTCGATGCAGTACCATATTGTGCCAAACACTTTAAATACCTTGTGCTGTGGGTTAATGCATTCAGACATACATGACACAGCAGCCTTTGTGTTTCGACTATCTTTTCTATGTTTGGTCAAAAAGAAGCAGACATATTCATTTTACAGCTCCCCAGATATACAAGCCATCTGTATCATTATTTATGGGGAACGAATACCACAAAATAGCCAGCTAAAAGTACTACTGGTAAAAGAAAACAAAACAAAGTATTACCTTTGCCATCTGAACTACATTGGGGAATTCTGTTAGACAGGATATCGGGATAACATCATGATAGGTTTTGCACTTTGTCCTGGAACAAAAGAAGCAGACTTAAATTCATTGTTCAAAAATAATATACATAGATAGAAATAGCTAGAGAGTTATACATCCGTATGTTGTCAGGTATAAGAAAATCAGGAGATAAGTTCAGTAATATGAGTAACTCACCCTAAACAGAAGATGTTCCAGTTGGAGACCACTCTTATGGTATAATTCCTTTTTTTCATTTATTTTTCAATTTGATAAATGGATAAGTGAGCTCCTGTACTGATCCTGTTTAGTCACAACCTGAGCAGAAGGACTGTATAGTAAATATCCAGATACAGAAACCGAGTTTATTTTCAAAAAATACTGGTTTAGTTAATAACATCATATATTATACGAGGTTTCTGGACGATATTTTTATCCTGTTAAAAGGTTCAGTTCAAGAAAGTTCTGCCTTGGTTGATTATTTAAACCAAACTACAGATTTTCTCAGGTTTACTTCATCTTTTGACACAGAAGTAATAGCGTATTTAGATGTTTTGTTAGTAAAAAACAGGATTTTACGTTGCTTTCAAGCTAGTATATACAGGAAGGCAACTTATTCAAATGATTTTTTACATTTTTCAAGCAGTCACCCCTTTTACAAGAAACGCTTAGTTGTCAAGGGCCAACTTGTTAGAGCAGCTCGTATCAACACGCAACTGAGTGATTTTTTCGCTGAATGTGATCGGCTTAAAATCATGTTTTTGGGACGGGGTTACCCAGTTGATCTTATAGACAGGTTGACAGATGAAGTTAAATTGAAGAGAATAAATATGATTTATTCTCCAATATTAAGGGTCAAAGTTTACAGTGATGAAAGCGTTGAATTTTTAAGTCCACCAGATCAAGAAGTAACACGGACACACAATGAAAGTAGGCTACCCCTTACAGACCTTGACCCATGTTTAAAATTTATTACAACTTTTAGCTGTGATAGTCATTTGGTAATTGACATTCTAAAGAAAAACTGGGAGTTATTTAGAATGTCACCAGCTATATTGGATAAACTGGGTGACACTCCACATATGTCTTTCAGGAAAGGGAAGAATTTAAAAACTATACTAGACTCAGCTGTCCAGCCTGTGTCACGGATAACCGGAATGTTTAAATGTGAAGCGTGTAGTTATTGTAAATATATGGATACATCTAGTTCATTTTCAGTGAAAAATAGACAATACAAAGTGAGATCTAAATTTAATTGTAAATCCAAGTTTATAGTCTATCTTGCTAGATGTAAACAGTGCCCTGCATTTTACATCAGGAAAACCAAACGCAGGCTTCGAGATAGAGTATATGAACACCAATATGCAATTACTAAAGTTAAGTTAGAAAATGCATTGGCAAAACATGTTCATGTCCATCATGGTCATGGCTTTTCTTATATAGCAATAGATCAGGTTGTATCTCCCATAAGAGGTGGTCCAACACCAATTCTTTTAGAAGAATTGGAATTGTCATGGCAGATAAGGCTAGACGCCTACAGGGTTCCTGGGTTAAACGACATGTGCTCTATTAGTTGCGTGTTGAAAAATACAAATTTGGGTCAATAGTGACACAACTTTGTTAAAGCAGTAAATCTCATAACGAAAATGAAAAGGGTACTAGTTAGTCAGCAGTTAAAGCACACAGTAAATGTAGTTATTATATTTTAAGTAAGCACAAATTTAATAATGATGTAACAGTTAATTTGTGCAGTGGTATCATCGCTTGTAATTGCTATATTTAGTTTGTCATATTTAGTTTTTAATATATATATATATATATATATATATATATATATATATATATATATATATTACATTTTATATAGTTGAGCATACAAGTGATATGTCAGGGTTAATTGTGTTTGTTTATCATTGTTGTCCTTTTTAAAACTAAAGTTGATTCAGAAGTATTTAGCTGCTTACAACTTTAAGTGCCACCGTTGTTGTATAGGTGGAATACTAAGTACGTCATTACATTTGTATTTTAAATTGTGTTATTTTAATTGGTACTGACTTCTGATGAAGTTTGCTTCAGTGCAAATGAAAAGCGCTTTAAGTCAAGTGTACGTTTTTGTAATAGTAAACTATTGGGAAGACCTGCCTGAGTGCTGTTTGTTTTTTATCCAGATACAGTGGTTTGGATTGGAATATACCTAGGTACCAATTCAAACCAAATAAAATATAACAAAATAAAAACATGGCTGTATTACAGAGGGAGAAAGACATAACTAAATATCAGAGCAAAAGGATAAAGGCAATATTTGTAAAATTACAATGTTACAGAAGACTATTTATACAGTTTTTTTGTTATCCCACCTTACTCAACTTGCAGTAACATAATTCAAGATTAAATGCTTTGACAAGCTGCTAACATTTAGTGCCAGTGTCTCAAAAGCAGGTGCATTTGACTCATTTTGCAAATATTGCCTGAGATACAAAAAAGCCCGAGTGTAAATATGCTTTAACATGCAAAGGTAGGTGGTTCCATTCCATATGGTTGCTCCTTTTCTTCAGAATACTTTTTCACCACTGGTAAGTTTGAATCTAGATCTCACTAGTATGAGTGAGATTTCTTGACTACTTTTAAGGTGCAGCTATGCTCCCTAATCTGAGGAAGTCTTTTAATGGGGGACAATAGCCAAGTGTTAGAATTTTACACATGAGAGTATGTAGTACTTAAGTGGTTACTGGTTATTGCAGTGAAGTTGCTGAAAGTGGACACCTGCTCTTTCAGTCTGACTTCTAGAACTTTCTTGGACATTCCCTAGAAGTCTTACTCTCCCTTTATACCAAGCCACCTGACATACAGTGTAAAAAGTGAGCGTACATTGCATTCTTCAGTTATTTTGGTAGAAAAGCTGCCAGAAATATGCCCTGCTACAGGAGCTGCTGGCTCTTGGTCTTAACAATGTAAAGTCCTTGAAGACTTTAACCCTAAATTCTTTCACTGTCTAACACTACAGAAATTCTGACAAAGTTCCCATAACACAAAATTGTGAAGGTGCAGTGGAACAAATAAGATATTCAGTCCTAGGGACCCACAATATAGGTAAGAAATCAGACAGCTGCGGGTTGGGGGGCAGCACTGTAGCAATCTTGTCCCAGTTGACCATTTATGTTAGGGAGATTCTGTGGTTATCATACGGACCTCTTCTGTAGGGGCAATTCCTTATCAGTGGGATGTGCATGAACGTACTGTGTTTATAATATGTACCCCTTCTGTAGTGTAATTCCACATCTCTGAGAAGCTCATGAAAGAAGGAGTGTGGAAATTCCACAGACAGGAAGCCGTGTCACATCCAAAACTCATCCTGCTCTTGGATTGAAAATCCAGTTTGTAATGCGTAAACAAAGTATACATGCCCATCCAAGTAGCTGTTTACAAATGCCCTGAGCAAAGACAATCTTGCAGAGTTTTGGTAGCCACTTCCCTAGAACAATGCAGCTTGCCAACAGTCCCCAACATTTTTTCCTGAAGCCATAAGTTTGATACTCGTAGCTATCCATTTTGAAGGAATATGCCTGGAGACAGGACTGCCCATTTTGTCTAACTTGAATAAGACAAAAAGTTGGTTCATCTGCCTAATGTCCTTGGTGTGGCAGTGTAAAGCCTGAGTTGCCTGTGGACATCTAGTGGGGGCAACACCCTTTTCTCTTTTATTTTATTTTAAGGTTTAAGTAAAAAGGCAGGCAGCTGGTTAACTCAGTTGAGTCTGGCTCCGAGATTGTGATGGATTATACTTGGCTTAGTCTTCTTCTTGTGGAAAAATATATAAGGATCTTTGCACAAAATCACCCATAAAGGCTTACATTTTTTAGAACTTTCTGACAAATATTAATGCCATTTGCATTAGTGTAATCCAGGTCTAAAATGTATTTATTTTACATTTGTTTACTGGGAAAGTCTGACTGGACACAGGTCCTTTTTCAGCAGAGGCCAGGGGAGAAAAGCTCCAGCAGTGAGAGACACATTTTAGAAATTAACAATTATAACAAAATAAACATAATTAACCAAAATAAAGAAAAATTACCAATATTAACAAATGAAAACCATGAAGGATTTTCCAGAACAAACAAATTCAACAATAGTACATATTTGGGTAATGCAGTATTTCAGAGTTACAATAACATAACTTGTGATACTTGAGTACATACATTTAGGTAGGGAAGAAGGCAAGATAGAGTGGAAATAAGAGTATGAAGTATGGAAGCACTAAATGAGCTAGGTGTGTATAGATGTACAGAACATACAGTTAAACAGGAGGGTCGCAAGAACAAAGCCAGGTGTTTTCTAAGTGAGTAGATAGGAGTTTTTTGAATTATACTATGGAGCAGCTGGAGAAACAGAGGTAGGTAATTATCCAAATTGTAGGAATGACGTTTGACAATACAGATTCCCCAGCTGAATTGTTAGCTTTGGTGGTTTCTAGAAGGAGTTTGTCACTAGAATGGAAGGCTCTACACGTGGTGTGTGGTTGTATAATATTTTTTAGAGCAGGGATTTTATCCGGTTCATGCAGGATTTAATGGGCAAAGGTTAGCTGTTTATATTGGAGCAGTTGAGGGAGTTCTAGGCAATTTAGTTGTTTAAGAGCAGTGCAATGGTGTGACCTGTGTGTGGCAGCAATAGCGAACCTTGCAATTTTATTGTAACAGGTTTCTAAATTTGTAACATCAGTTTTACGGAGGTTGGTTAGTATTGAGGAGGCATATAGGAGAGTTGACAGGAGGTGTGTATGGGCAATGTTAGCTTTTGTGGATCTAGTTAAAAATTCTTTGTTTCTGTAAAGAAGACCTAATTTGTTGTGAATGTTTTCAATAATTTGGGCTATATGGATGCTGAATTTCAGATTGTTGTCAATTTCGACTACTAGCAGTTTAGTATGTGTTACTGGGGTGATAATAGTTTTATTTTTGGACTCTATGATGAAAGTTAGGTGAGTAGAAGGAGTTCTTGAGGGGTAAAAGAGAAGGAGTTTGGTTTTACTGGGGTTTAGAATGAGTTGAGAATTGGTGTGCCACGTTTCAACTGATAGAAATGAATCTTGGGTTATGGTTTGGAGGCATGAGCATATGAGAGTAAAGTCATCCGCATATTGTATCACAAAAGCATGACAAGTGGACATGTGGAGTAAAGAGGGAGAAGAGTAGAGGACCCCCCAGGACTGAGCCTTCTGGGACCCCTAAGGAAACTGGCAGGAGGGAGGAGAGGTGGTGTTACCGCAGACATGGTGGGCTGACAAGGCTTCAAAGTCAGTGTCTTAATAACAAACTTCATATCCCAAGGGGGTAATGGGTTCCTAGGAGGCTTTATGTGTAACACTCACTTCAAGAATTGTTTGGACAACAAGACAGTAGATAAAGGAGGTTTCATGGGAAGACATGTAGTGGATCATCTGAGAGGGGTATGACAGCCTCACAACCAGATGTTCTGCTAAATACTACAGATGTTGCAGTTTGTTACACTGTTTTGGGGCAATGCCTTTGGATATGCTCTACAACAGAAACATTTACTATTTAGGTAGGTGTGATTTTTCTAGTGGTCAGTGTTCTGGTTACCTGCAGAATGCTAATGCCCTCCTCTGAAAATCTGTCTTTATAGGGTATCACTCCAAGAGGGTCCATGCTGTTAGTCATAGGTTCTCCAGGTGAGTGAAACAAAATTCTCCTGTCCCATATCAGACAGCAATGCTATTGCTGCAGGATGTGATCATTTTGAATCATTTGAATTAGTAGAGAAAACCAAAGCTATGTGGGCCATGGCTGGCCACAAGTAAGATCCTGTGGTTGCCTGATCTGATGTTTTGCATCACCCTTGGTAAAAGAGGCAGTGGCAGGAATGCACAGATAAGGTCCTCATGTCTTATAACCTTCTTGAGGAAAATCTTTATGAGAATCTGGAGAAAAATATTTGTAGGTGATATTTTTTTTGAGGGAAATGCCTTTTAAAAAAAATGGACATAAAAACATCTGGATCCTCTTTCCACTCATAACTGCTGATAGCAGATCTGCTAAACTCATCTGCACTCATTTCACACTAATGTGGTTGCTGAGTGTGGTCCACTGCCAGGATCTGAATACCTTTACCTGCACTCGATAAACTCTTCAAGATAGGTCAGATGCATCTGTGGTCACGATCTGTTCTCCTTTGGGCATCAACATCAATCTTCGCAGGTTAAGTTCCACCTGTATGAGCCACAAGATGAACGAATTTTTGCCAGCTGGAATTATTGGGATTATTTATTTATTAGTTATTTATTTACATTTAGGTTACAGACGTAGAATACTCACTGATTACAGAATGACCAATTGTGGACTCACCCTGAGTTACGATCAGATTGCAACAACAAAAATCAACAAACAAAAGTCAATAGAAGCATGTAGAACAGATATGCGACTACTAACACAGAGTCGTGAATGCAAAAGAGAAGTGAAAGCTGTACAAAGAGGGTGAAGTTCAGGGAAAGACCGACAGTTCCATGTTCCATGGAGCTTCATATGATGGTGTTACTGATGTCTAATGACATAGTCCTGAAGGAAACACAATGCCTGATAAGTATGTAAATAGTTAGCAAACATCTAAGGAAACAGGATAAACAAAGAGTTAATCAGAAAGAAAAAGGTGTTAACTTATAAGGGAAAGTATATATTTATGCCCCTAGATTTCTGGAATTTGCATTTGTGTTCACCAATCAGGAACTGTTTGAATTCTGCCCTAAACTTGGGGTAGCTTGAGTATAGGTGAGGTTATAAGGGAATGCGTGCTGTAGTCTACTGGCAAGAACAGAGAAGCTATGATTTGCATAATGCAGGTTTCTAGTAGTTGGTTGGAGTGAAGGCCCACCAGCAAAATGGCTTCTGAGGCTGTAGGTTGGGCTGGTTGTGATTAGTTTCTTTACAAGAGGAGATGGGATGTCTTGATGGAAACGTTTGAAAACCGGGAAACTAAGTATGAGGTTTGCTCCGGCTTGTAGGGGGAGCCGTTTTGCTTTTATTTATTTATTTATTTACTTATTTACTTATAGTTGTTTATCAGGCTAGAGCACTGATCACAAATGACCAATGGCAGGTTCAGCCTGGATTACATGAATAGATCCAGAAAACTGTACATCAACATGGTATTAACATATAAAATACATGAATATAGGAAACCATGCATATATACATAGAAGTAGACATAGATATTACCTGAACAGAGAAGACTCTTCATTTACTTAGAGGTTAACCTATTTGTTACAGTCAAACAAACATTTCACATTTCAAAAGCAAACTATATGCACATATTTACATATGAAGAACCAAGAAAAAGAAAATAAACGGAGAGAGAAGAAGAGGAAGGAGGAAGTGAGGGACTTGGAGAGCAAGCCTGAGTGAAGATTATGAAGATTATGCGAGTGTTTACTTGTGGGACATCACCTACACACCAGGAAGCTCCCAGCGCAGTAAGTGACAGATCGGATTCTAAGGAGTTGTGTTACAACAGTTAGGTGCTATCTGCCATGTAAGTCAGCAGACAATTCACAACACTAACTAGAGGGGTTCTTGTTAGGCTCCTACTCTGTGGGAGGTGCAGTTATGTGACATGCCCTGTATTCAGACAGCTGCAGTCATACTGCTGTTTTAGAAAAATGCATGAATTTAGGTCTGAAAACTGAGTAGTCAGTGAGTTAATGAGGTCAAGTGGAAGAGACTGCCATTGTTTTAGGGAAAGGACTGAGAAGCTGTGATTGGTAGAATGTGGCCTGAAAGAAGGCGTTTGTAGAGATGGGCCACCTGTGACATGGCTCCTGAGGTTATCGCCATAGGTGCAGCAAACAGCTTTGAAGTGAGAGGGTTGGGAGGTGATCTTGATGAAGTACTTTGAAAAGAAGGGATCCAAGTAGAAGACTGACTTTGGCTCGCACTGGCAGCCACTTAGCCTTAGGAGTGAGGCCATGATGTTCATTCTGTGGGAATGTCAATATGAGGTGACCAATTTTATTTGAGGGTTTGACGAGTCACTAAGTTTTATGCTAGAAGCAGAGGTAAACAAGGGAAGTCTGTACTCAAGTTGTGCAACAAGGACGTCCTTATCTATACCTACCGTATCAGAGGTAGTGATGAAGTAACACACCTTGTTTACCCAGAAAATTATCTTGATTTTCAGTTTCTTACTGTGTATATCAAAAGGAAGTGCACTTACCATCACAGCCTGTCATGTAAAGACGGGGGACCTGCTTAATGGTTTCTGAGGGCCAAACAATATGTACTTTCATTTTTTTTTGCAGATGACTAACAGTATTTTGAATGTGGGTAAACCGTGGAGTAGGTGTTTTTGAAGTTGTGTTTCAATGGATTTCTGAGAGCAGTCAGACCCATAGATTACCACATAATCAGCATACAGACGTAATGCAAGTTGGCATAAATTAAGTGGACATTTATTAATAAAGACTGAGAACAAACCTCGGGCAAGAACGGAGCCTTGTGGGACACCTGAGTGAGTGTAGACAGTGTCAGAAGGAGTAGGATCTATCATTACCCTGAAGGATGTGTTTGATAGGAAGTGTTTGAACCAAGTGGGGAATTTATGGCTGATGCCAATGTCTTAAAAGATGGAAAAGTCAATAAACACATCAGTCAGCTTCCCTTATCCATAGTGGTAACATGTCACCAATCAGAGTCCAGAGAGCTGACATGGTGCTTTTACCAGTCAAAAAGCCATATTGTTTGAGAAGCTGTTATGGATTTTATTTACTTATTAGAAAAGGAAAGTAAACAAACATAATTATTTAATTATCGCAGTAATTTAACTAAGGAAGAGAGGAGTTTACTTCATGGTTTACGAAAGGATTGATCTATACACACATCATGAGGCCTGACAAGGGAGTGGAGATGGTTTTATTCAACTCCATGTTTTATTCCAGTGCTATTTGAACATTTTACACAATGTGAAAACATATGCACCAGTGTATAAAAATGATGGAAATATAGCATACCATCGAACGGACCTTTTAGTGGAAGACTTTTTCACTAGTGGTAGGATTGATGAGGAGACTTACAATTTTTTAAAAATCACAAACCCATCATCCCAACCATTTTTGAGATCCGAAAGTCCAAAAGGATCCATTTTCTCCCCAGTTTGGACTGGTAGTTGCTACCTATGTTTTGAAAACCTCCACACTAGCAATATTAATGTATTTGGTGGCTTAAAGCAATTTACAGTACAATTCCACACCTTGTCAAGGGTTCACAGGATTTTTTAGGTCAATTAAAAAACTATTTATGGAAGAATAATATGGTATTACTAACAAGTGATGTTATAAATTTGTTTACAGTTATCCCAAATGAAGCAGGAGTACAGATGTTTCAAAACAGTTTATTGGAATATAAAGTTTTGTCCAATCCTCTTCTTCTTCTTCTTCCTTTTCTTTCGGCTTTTCCTGGTCAGGGGTCGCTACAGTGGATCACCTCTCTGCTCATGATTGGCAGTGGAGTTTTACAGTGTCAAGTTGCCAGCCCGGCACCCAACCTTCCACAGAAGGCACAGACACCTGCACTCATGCTTAGGGCCAATTTAGAGTATCCAATCCACCTACAGCATGTGTTTGGGATGTGGGAGGAAACCGGAGCACCCAGGGAAAACCCACGTGACCACAGAGAGGACATGTACACTCCACACAGAAGGCACCCCAGCCAAGGATCGAACTGGAGAACCTCTTGCTGAGAGGCAGCAACACTAACCACTGCAACAGATAAATTAAATTTTATAGCGTAGTTGAAATCTCTGGTAATTAACAATAATTTTATATTTTTTAAAGGGGAGTTATGTGCCTGTAAAGATATAATCCATTTAGCTTCAAGCATTTCCACTTCATTATTAACATTACCTGTTCTGTTGCTAAGTACTGCTAGTTGTAAGACCCTAAAATGAAAAACATTACATCCTGTTGAAGCTAAATGGATTATATCTTTACAGGCACATAAGCCTCCAGGCTTACACTCTGGTATTTTTTCTCAGACCAGCCTTAATTAAGAGGCAGTGATCTTTGCTAATTGTTTTATTAATGCAAATTGTTGACTGGTTGCAATCTCTTTGTTGTCCTTTTATATATAATATG
This sequence comes from Protopterus annectens, assembly GCF_019279795.1. Classification (NCBI taxonomy): domain Eukaryota; kingdom Metazoa; phylum Chordata; order Ceratodontiformes; family Protopteridae; genus Protopterus; species Protopterus annectens. Next base: position 1,773,598,168 of record NC_056729.1, read on the forward strand.
TTTTGTGATTTTATCATTCTTGTTTTGGATCTGATGAAGCAGTACCCCACGAAAGCGCTAATCCTTGGAATAAAAACACCTTTTGGATGCTTTGGACTATTTGTTTCCTGGTTGGCTGTGTTGGTGTGCTCGCATTTGCATTTCTTCTATTGATTACTTTAGTGTGAGCATCCTTTAGTACTTGTTACTGCTTTATTTTTGTTTTTCTCAAGTAATTATGAAAGCAAGTAATGAGTGGTGATTTGATTTGAGGATGGGCCTTATTGGGTTATCCATTAACTGGAGTAGCTTGTGGTCAGTAAGAAGTTCATTAAGGTTGTGCTTTATACATGCTAGTAGGTTTAGATTAAAATCACCAATAATAACAATAATAATAATAATAATAATAATAACAACAATAATAATAATAATAATAACAACAACAACAATAATAATAATAATAATAATAACAATAATAATAATAATAATAACAATAATAATAATAATAATAACAATAATAACAATAATAATAATAATAATAATAATAATAATAATAATAATAATAATAATAATAATAATAATAACAATAATAATAATAATAATAATAATAATAATAATAATAATAATAATAATAATAATAATAATAATAATAACAATAATAATAATAACAATAATAATAATAATAATAATAATAATAATAATAACAATAATAATAATAACAACAATAATAATAATAACAATAATAATAATAATAATAATAATAATAATAACAATAATAATAATAATAACAATAATAATAATAATAATAATAACAATAATAATAATAATAATAATAATAATAATAATAATAATAATAATAATAATAATAATAATAATAATAATAACAATAATAATAATAATAATAATAATAATAATAATAATATTTAATTTTTATTTTTATTTATTTGTTTTACATTTGGTTACCAGGAAAGTGCAACTGGACATGGGTCCTTTTGCAGCAGAGACCCGGGGAAAAAAGCTGCACAATTAACAATATACACAACAAAACAGTCGTCAATTAGAATGCACATAGTACAGTACATAGTGCACAGTAGTATTATTTAACATATGACATAAAAGTATATAGTAGCACCAATCATTTAAATATTATATCACCGAGTGATAGCTGCTGTTATTAAGTAAATCAAGGGTATGGTACAGGTATTAATTATAATAGATGAGGGGAAAGAGGTTGTAGTGGGTAAAGGTGAGGAAGATACAGTAAGCAAAGAGATGGGTCCTAGTATTAACCTGGACTGTCGCAGTTGCAGATCAATGAGTCCAACAAGTGTGATTTTAAGGATTTTTTTTAAATTCATGTATGGAAGCTATAGATGTGATGAGTGGGGGAAGTTTATTCAATTGTTTGGCTATTGTGTTAGAGTAGAGGGAAGAACCAGCGGCATTATTCTCTTTAGTTACTTTGAGGAGAAGTTTGTTGGTGGAGCGGAGATTTCTGGTACAAGAGTATGGTACTATCAGATCTTGAGGTGATGGGATTATCTCAGGTTGATATATAATTTTATGTGACAGGGTAAGCTGATTAAATAGAATTAGGTGAGGAAGTTCAAGCCAATTGAGCTGTTTGAGAGCCAGACAATGGTGTGATTTATAGGAAATATTAGAAGCAAATTTGGCAATTTTGTTGTAGCAGGCTTCTAGTTTGGCTGTATCAGATTTTCTAAGGGTTGTGAGGATTGGAGAGGTATAGAGTAGTTTACACATGAGATGTCTGCATGCAATACTGGCCTTAGCAGTGTTTGTTAGGAAGTGTCTGTTTCTATATAGTGTACCTAGTTTTTTATGGACTTTCTTTATTGTCAGAGAGATATGGATATCGAATTTCATGTTACAGTCAATGACTACCCCAAAACGCTTTGTGTGTGTAACAGGAGAGATGATAGTTTTGTTACTGGATAGGATGTTAAAAGAAAGGCTGGATTGCTATGTTGTGTAGGTTGAAAGATGATAAGTTGTGTTTTGTTTGGGTTAAGTATTAGTTGGTGGTCAGTAAGCCAGGATTCAACAGATAAAAAGGAAGCTTCAGTTTGCTGGTGCAGTTCCAGGAGGGAGGAGGAGGTGCAGACTAATGTAGAGTCGTCTACGTACTGAATGATTGAGGAGTGGCAAGTAGAGATATGAAGGTTGTTGGTAAATATTCTACACAACAGATGTCTGGGAATGGACCCTTGTGGTACCCCTTGGTACCATTTGACTGCCTGTTGCCTTCCTGTTAGGTAGCACTGAAACCATGCAATAGTGGACTGGCCAAGATTTAGTTCTGACAGAGCTTATACAAGTTTGTTATGATTAACCATGTCAAAAGCCTTGGAAAGGTCTAGAAAGATGGCTGAGACATATTTACCATTGTTTCCATGCTCATTAAATAGGTGCGTGAATGATTTGTGAGTAGTGGTTGTACTATGTTGTGACCTGAATCCATATTGTGTGTTAGTGAGCAGTTTTTGTGTGTTGAGGTGTTGCATGATTTGTTTGTGTGTACACCTTTCCAATATTTGTGAGAGGGGAGACAGTATAGCTATGGAGCAGTAGTTTGTTAGTTCTTTTGAGTTACCCCCTTTATGAAGGGGAATAATATGGGATACCTTCCAGAGGTCAGGGACTAGTTTGTCTGAAATGGAACGTTTGATAAGGATGGTTGCTGGATAAGCTATTCCATCAGTGGCGATTTTTAAAAAATCAGCTGGGAGTTCAGCAGCAGCCAGTGTGGTTGGTTTTAGCTTTTTGAGTAATTGTTTAATCAGGTTTACAGAGACAGGCTGAAAGGTAAAGCCATTTTCATTAGTAAGGTGTTTATGTTTTTCACTGAGGACAGCAGATGTTTGGGAGTTTGCTAAGGCAACTATGGATTTGCTAAAGAATATATTAAATTGAATGGCAATTTTAGTTGTGGTGTCTGTGGTAGAAGGGGGTGGAGTCTGGTTGAAGAACATTGTTAATAGCTGTCCAAAACTTTCTAGGATCATGTTGATGGTTCATTTGTATATCATGATAATAGTTTATTTTGTCTGTTCTAATCATTTTTTGGCTTTATTTCTTAATTCTAAGTATGCTTGTTTTGAGTTTAATGCTTTTGTTTTGTACCAGTTACACCAGGCTTTATATCTTGCATGAAGTAAAGACATGGTTTCTTTGCTCATCCAGACTGCATAGTTAGCTTTAATTCTAATGATTCTAGGTGGGGCATGAGATTTCAAAATGCTTAAAAATGTGGACTTGAAGTATCTTACAGCTTCATTAAAGTTGAGATGTTTGACTGGATTCCAATTGTAGACTTTTAGAGCTGAGATGAAGTTAGATGGGATGAAGTTCTTTCTGTTATGTATTAGCTGAAAGGTGGTAGGTTTTTCCTGAGTGGGGCAGTGTCTAATTACATGGGTTGTCAAGTGGTCACTCATGCGTTTAGCTAGGCAGCCAGACTCGCTTATTTTGGATGGTTTGTTTGACATTATCCAGTCTAGCATAGACATTCTGTTTGTTGTTTTATCAGTTTAGTGGGAAATTGGATTGCCTGAGTGAATCTGTGGACATTGATATGTGTAGTGGGGATAGTAGAATTACATGCAGTCCAGTCGGTATTAAACTCTCCTGGGATGATGGCGTCTTGCAGGAGTGTCTATGTTGCCCAATGGAGTAAGTTCTCAAGAGTGGGTATATTATTACCAGGCGGGAAGTACATCCAATTATACTGATAGTTTTTTAGCGTTCATTTTTACCTTAGTGAGTATAATTTCTGCAGAACCTAGTGCTGGAGTTTGTATGTCTAGTGTCATGACATTTAGTTGGTCTTTAAATAATATTGCATCTCCTCCTCCTTTTTTGTTTATTCTGTCTTTGCATAGTATAGTATAGTCAGGGCCAGTAATGTCGGTATTAGAGATGTCAGGCTTCAGCCATGTTTCAGTTAGAAGAACGACATCTGGTGAGATGAGGATGAGGTCAGCATGGAGATCATGGACTTTGTTTGATATACTTCTAATATTAATGTTAAGTATTAGCAGATCAATGGCATTTCTGGACAGGATTGTAGGGGGCATTTGACATGGGAAGGTGAAAAGGAGCATTAGGAGGGCCAGGGTTTGGGTATACATCTCCGATAACTGATAGTTTGGAAGCAATATATACAATTAGTTTTATGATTTTGGTGAAGTACTTATTATATTGTAGTGATGGTTTATTTGAGTGTTGGCATGGTGGGGTTACTATTACAATGCGGTTATGAATTGATATATGAAAGAGAGCTAGGTGAATGTGGTGTGATAGTGAAATAGATTTTGTGTAATAATAATAATAATAATAATAGTAATAATAATAATATTAATAATAATAACAATAATGATAATAATAATAATAGTAATAATAATAATAATAACAATAACAATAATAATAGTAATAATAATAATAATAATAATAGTAATAATAATAATAGTAATAATAATAATATTAATAATAATAATAACAATAATGATAATAATAATAATAACAATAATAATAATAATAATTATAATAATAATAACAATAATAATAATTATAATAATAATAACAATAATAATAATAACACTAATAATACTAATAATACTAATAATAATAATAATAACAGTAATAATAATAATAATAATAATAATGATCATAATAATAATAATAATAATAATTAATAATAATAATGTGTTTACTGGGTTTAACGCGAGAAGCTATAGTCAGTAGTACAGTTTTTACTTGTAGGAGTGCTCATGGGATGGCAATTAGGCAATGCCTAGGTAAAGTTGTTGTGGGGATTTAATTGAGAGATTGGGTTTTGGATATAGTAAGACAGTAGCGCTCATTCTGAGGGAAATTGGTAATGAAATTTTAAATTGTACTTAATAATGCCTGCACACCAGCTGTATTTTTGTTTAAAGTGGTGGCAAATAAATGTATAAAAGCTTTATTAGAGTTGAGCAAGTAGGACACCTTTACCTATAGCTGCTCTGGCAGGAGATGAGAGGAAATGTAATATCTTCTTTGGCCAGAATAAGAGGTAACTGATTTTACTTCTCTGTTTTTGAATGTATTCCTGATAGTTGACTGGTCCATCAAAATTCCTAGATAATTAATAGAGGTAGTAATTCAGTAAGAGTTACTGATATCAAAGATATCAAGAAAGAAATGGGCAGTAGAAAGTTAGAAAGTGTTTTCTTAGTACCAATGAGCACAAATATGTTTTTTCTTATGGCCTAGGACAAGATTTTTGTTGACAAGAAGCTTGTTTAGTACCAGAAGACGATTATGAAGTTGAGTTTGAATGGCTTGATGGGATTATTTGATGAAGAGGATGGCATTAATTTTGTAAGGGATTTCTGGGATACCACAGGATCTTTCTCATCTATAGCCTGGCTAATGGCACCATCAAGATCAAAGTGGACATATAACACTTGGTTCTGGGGATCTCCCTGGTAGTCATATAGCTCATCTGGACCTACTCCGTAGAGTTTTAGTTGTAGGGAACTCTCCTTGAGCAGGTAAATATAGTCCGTCTTGATGAACATATGAGCAGAAAGTTCAGGCTATGAAGTGCTAAAAACCTGCATCCTCTTGTCAAAGCTTTGATTCCCTATGCTTCTATATGCCTGCCATGTGACCCTGAGCAATTCCATTAAGGAGGCAGTGCCTCCAAGTTGTCCTTCAAAATAAAAAGAAGAAGACCCTTGATTACTTTGGGAGACAGATTGTCACTGATATTTAAAGACATGTTAGGATGTTCATGCAATCCAGAGTCATGGAAAAGGACCTTCTTATCTTCTGCAATGACTGGAACTGACTAGGACAGTCATCCACATAAGGATAATCATGGATATTCAAGACTGTGAAAACAGGCGCCAAGCAATTACTAAACAGCCATACAACTGTGGGCAGACTCGATGTGAGTGAGGTAATCTGAAAACAATTCTTACCAAACCTTGAATATCAGGAACTGACTATGGTCCTTGTGTACAGGAATGTGCTGACAGGTCTCCTGAAGTTCCAGGGAACAAGGAAGCATCTTATAATAGAACCTGGAGAAGTGACTCCAAACTGAGCACCTTGGACTTGGTAATTTTTATGCATTTTTTTTGTCCAGAAAAGTTCAGAATAGGTCTACACTACCCATCATTTCTGGGGGTCAGGCCAAGCCTTGAATAAAAGTCTGACCCCTCTTCCACTTGAGAGACTTTACTCCTACAACATAGTTAACTGCTTGTTGTAGCATCTTCAGAGGTGTATCTGGTCCCATGGGACAGAAGGCTTACCCATAAATGGCATAATTGCCTTGAATTCTAGCTTGTAACAAAAAAAAAAATAGTACATGTTACCCACCTGTCAGTGGTCAGGGTCTTACCCCCCTGTCAGTGGTCAGGCTGCACCAGCTGGCCCTACAGTGAGTTAGCTAGCCAATTCTCCGACGGGCAGGATGGATAATCTTCTCCCCAATAACAGTCCCCTTGTCAGTATTGGCTCTATGTCAACACCTGTTTGATCAACTCAAACAAATGGTTAACAGGTGTGCGACGTCTATGACAATCCTTGGGTAGGGATTCCCCTGGAAACAACAGTTCACGAATATTTATATTAGAAAATCATAGAGTGTACCAGTTGCACAGAAATTTGATAAAATTATTTACAGGCTAACAGAACACAGTATTCAAGATGGAAATTTGCTGAACAATAATTTTGTACATTCGTGCATGATTACATTAGACAGTTTAGTCAGAGAGTAACAAGGCAGCAAAGGAGCCATGTTTATTATAGAAGTAAATTAGAGGGATGCAGCAGATAAGCTGAACTTGAAAGGGGTGAAATCAGTATTGGATGAGATGAGTAGAATACGGCTCAGCCAGGAGGGGTGCAGGAGCAGAGCCAGGAGTCCAAGATATGTAGTTTAACTAGCATTTTAAAGGATTAGTTTAAGGGCCAGAGCTAAGGACGCTTAGTCTGATGACATATGAGGAATATAATGTGTCACCTGTGGAGTTATCGGATTTAGTTATTTGAAAAAATAACTTGTCATTACAGTATAGCAATTTTCTGGGTTGATACGGTTGGAGTATGGTGCTAAGGACTGGACATTGGTCAGGTCAAAAGAGATGTTTGCGGATGGCTATTAATTCTGAATGGGATAGGAAGTCAGGTATGTGTAGGAGGACAGCTGGTTTACGTGAGGGACAATGACGAGATGTAGTGGGCATTTCACCTGCAAATTCTGCTACTTTATTATAGCATTGTCCTAGCAGAGAGATGTGTCCTTTGTAAACTGATAAGTATATGTGCAGCGTGCAGAAACGTTCGGAGCAGTAAAGAAGTGAAATGATTTTTTGCATCAAAACAATGCTCCAAGTTTCTGGTGGGTTTTCTTAATGACATGTAAATAATTTCTTTGACAGTTACACCTAAACATTTTGTGTGAATGACAAGGTATACCTTGGTAAGGTTTAGAAAGGTTAACATAAAGTAAGATTTCTGTTCACATTATTCTTTTGGGTTTAATAGGATTAGCTTTGATTTTGGGAGGTTTAAGAGTAACTGTGAGTTAAAAAGCCAGGATTAGTTGAGTAAAAGGATTCCTGTGTGATCTGTTGAAGATCGCGTAGCTTTTTGGCAGAGCAGAGGAGAGTAGACTCGTTACGATGCAGCATGATGGTAAAATATTAAGTGATTTTGTGGAGATTGCACAGTTACATTATAACAGTCTGTGACGTGAAACAAACTAATGGAGAAACAATGGCAAGTGTAGATATCACTTCTTCATACATACCAGTAAACAGGGCTCATGGGCATCTAAGAATAACTCCAGTCAGTTTCAAATGTTAATGTAATCAGAACTATGAAATTAACAGAAAAATTGAAAAGGGCTATAAGTAATAAAAGAAAAAGAACCTTAGAAGTAGCCGAAGGTGTTCCTGATCTCCTATGACATCATACTTAACTGAGAATACGAGCTGCCCCAATGCACTGTCAATGCAGTAGTAATTAAAATGTTCCTGCAAGATAAGAACAGAAAGAAACTATTTTAAATGCAATGTCTCACAATATTACAAACTCCAGTTTTACAGATCGTAATAAAATGCATCACCCTTAAATGGTACATTGTCAAACATTTCTGCTTCTGAACATTGTTAAGAGCCAAGTCATTTGAAAATTTCTTTTCTTCCACCAAAGAGCCACATACCAAGATTCCTCAACTTTATTTTACTTTGCAATGTTATAAAAAAATGAAACATGACTGCAGTGACTGGTGGGAATTTTATAAGTTTCATGTTCATGCAAGTTAATACTTGTAAGACAAAAGCACTGAAGCAGAATAATTCAAGGCAGCTGCACCTCTGTGATGTGCAAACAAACTACACTTAGAGCCAATGCTGACGCAAGCAAAACTACATTTAGAGCCAAAGCTGACGCAAACAAAACTACACTTAGAGCCAATGCTGACGCAAGCAAAACTACATTTAGAGCCAAAGCTGACGCAAACAAAACTACACTTAGAGCCATGATGACACAAGCAAAACTACACTTAGAGCCATGATGACACAAAACTACACTTAGAGCCATGATGACACAAACAAACTACACTTAGAGCCAAAGCTGACGCAAGCAAAACTACACTTAGAGCCAATGCTGACACAAGCAAAACTACACTTAGAGCCATGATGACACAAACAAAACTACACTTAGAGCCATGATGACACAAACAAAACTACATTTAGAGCCAAAGCTGACACAAGCAAAACTACACGTAGTGCCATGATGACACAAAACTACACTTAGAGCCAAAGCTGACGCAAGCAAAACTACACTTAGAGCCAATGCTGACGCAAGCAAAACTACACTTAGAGCCAATGCTGACACAAGCAAAACTACACTTAGAGCCATGATGACACAAACAAAACTACATTTAGAGCCAAAGCTGACGCAAGCAAAACTACACTCACAGCCAATGCTGACACAAGCAAAACTACACTTAGAGCCATGATGACACAAACAAAACTACACTTAGAGCCAAAGCTGACACAAGCAAAACTACACATAGAGCCAATGCTGACACAAGCAAAACTACACTTAGAGCCATGATGACACAAACAAAACTACATTTAGAGCCAAAGCTGACACAAGCAAAACTACACGTAGTGCCAATGCTGACAGAAGCAAAACTACACTTAGAGCCAAAGCTGACAGAAGCAAAACTACACTTAGAGCCAAAGCTGACGCAAGCAAAACTACACTTAGAGCCAATGCTGACACAAGCAAAACTACACTTAGAGCCAATGATGACACAAACAAAACTACACGTAGTGCCAATGCTGACAGAAGCAAAACTACACTTAGAGCCAAAGCTGACGCAAGCAAAACTACACTTAGAGCCAATGCTGACACAAACAAAACTACACTTAGAGCCAATGCTGATACAAACAAAACTACACTTAGAGCTAATGCTAACACAAGCAAAACTACATGTAGAGCCAATGCTGACACAAGCAAAACTACACTTAGAGCCGGTGCTGACACAAACAAAACTACACTTAGAGCCAATGCTGACACAAGCAAAACTACACTCAGAGCCAATGCTGACAAAAGCAAAACTACACTTAGAGCCAAAGCTGACACAAACAAAACTACACTTAGAGCCAATGCTGACACAAGCAAAACTACACTCAGAGCCAATGCTGACAAAAGCAAAACTACACTTAGAGCCAAAGCTGACACAAACAAAACTACACTTAGAACCAGTGCTGACACAAACAAAACTACACTTACAGCCAATGCTGAGACAAGCAAAACTAAACTCAGAGCCAGTGCTGACACAAAACTACACATAGAGCCAATGCTGACACAAACAAAACTACACTTAGAGACAATGCTGACACAAAAGTACAATTAGAGCCAATGCTGACACAAACAAAACTATACATAGAGAGCCAATGCTGACACAAAAGTATAATTAGAGCCAATGCTGACACAAACAAAACCACACTTAGAGCCAATGCTGGCACAAGTAAAACTACCCTTAGAGCAAAGGCTGACGCAAACAAAACTACACTTAGAGCCAATGCTGACACAAGCAAAACTACACATTGAGCCAATGCTGGCACAAACAAAACTACACTTAGAGCCAATGCTAACACAAGCAAAACTACACATAGAGCCAGTGCTGACACAAGCAAAACTACACTCACAGCCAATGCTGACAGAAGCAAAACTACACTTAGAGCAAATGCTGACACAAACAAAACTACACTTACAGCCAATGCTGACACAAGCAAAACTACACTTAGAGCCAATGCTGACACAAGCAAAACTACACTTAGAGCCAATAGTGACAAAGACAAAACTACATTTAGAGCCAATGCTGACATAAACAAAACTATACTTAGAGCCAATGCTGACACAAAACTACACTTAGAGCCAATGCTGACATAAGCAAAACTACACTTAAAGCCAATGTTGACACAGACAAAACTACACTTAGAGCCAAGGCTGACACAAAAGTACACTTAGAGCCAATGCTGACACAAACAAAACTACAGTTAGAGACAATGCTGACACAAAAGTACACTTAGAGCCAATGCTGACACAAACAAAACTACACTTAGAGCCAATGCTGACACAAGCAAAACTACACTCAGAGCCAATGCTGACAAAAGCAAAACTACACTTAGAGCCAAAGCTGACACAAACAAAACTACACTTAGAACCAGTGCTGACACAAACAAAACTACACTTACAGCCAATGCTGAGACAAGCAAAACTAAACTCAGAGCCAGTGCTGACACAAAACTACACATAGAGCCAATGCTGACACAAACAAAACTACACTTAGAGACAATGCTGACACAAAAGTACAATTAGAGCCAATGCTGACACAAACAAAACTATACATAGAGAGCCAATGCTGACACAAAAGTATAATTAGAGCCAATGCTGACACAAACAAAACCACACTTAGAGCCAATGCTGACACAAGTAAAACTACCCTTAGAGCAAAGGCTGACGCAAACAAAACTACACTTAGAGCCAATGCTGACAGAAGCAAAACTACACATTGAGCCAATGCTGGCACAAACAAAACTACACTTAGAGCCAATGCTAACACAAGCAAAACTACACATAGAGCCAGTGCTGACACAAGCAAAACTACACTCACAGCCAATGCTGACAGAAGCAAAACTACACTTAGAGCAAATGCTGACACAAACAAAACTACACTTACAGCCAATGCTGACACAAGCAAAACTACACTTAGAGCCAATGCTGACACAAGCAAAACTACACTTAGAGCCAATAGTGACAAAGACAAAACTACATTTAGAGCCAATGCTGACATAAACAAAACTATACTTAGAGCCAATGCTGACACAAAACTACACTTAGAGCCAATGCTGACATAAGCAAAACTACACTTAGAGCCAATGTTGACACAGACAAAACTACACTTAGAGCCAAGGCTGACACAAAAGTACACTTAGAGCCAATGCTGACACAAACAAAACTACAGTTAGAGACAATGCTGACACAAAAGTACACTTAGAGCCAATGCTGACACAAACAAAACTACACTTAGAGCCAATGCTGACACAAGCAAAACTACACTCAGAGCCAATGCTGACAAAAGCAAAACTACACTTAGAGCCAAAGCTGACACAAACAAAACTACACTTAGACTCAATGCTGACACTAAAGTATACTTAGAGCCAATGCTGACACAAGCAAAACTACACTTAGAGCCAATGCTAACACAAGCAAAACTACACATTTATGGAGGTTAAGCAAAAAGAAAGGACTTCAGTGGTTTCCTGGAGTTGTTGATATTTCACAATTCTCTAAATATCATATGATGGCCAACATATTTGCTTTATTCTTCTCTCTTACTTAAATCTTCAGAGTATGCAGTGCAATGTTGACAATGGTCCAGGATTTATGACTGAAAAAAAAATTACTCTTTCCCAAGATTACTACATGCAAGTCTTTTTTAACAGCATCCAAAAATGTACCTCTCATGTAGTTTGGTTTTCTTACCTTTTCAGGACTACAGATATTACCATTCATAAAAGCAGAACCATAAGCTGAGCTGTATTTAATGCACCAATATAGATCCATTTTTTGATTCAATGTATCTCAACAGGCATTTCAATTTCCTGAAAAGTCTTTGCCCATTTTCTACTGATTTCTCAACAAAACACTCATTGGGCAATGTCAAACAGTATTTTACTTAAATTATAAATTTACGTTTTATATATAGATATATCTATATATATATATATATATATATATATATATATATATATATATATATATATATATACAGTGTCAGTGGCACAATGGGTACCCCATTTGACTTTGGTGCAGACGTTTGTGGGTTCTGTTCTCAAACCACGTATATTGACTGCTGAGACTGCAGTGCAACCTAACAGGGGTGCTGCACTCCTGAATGTGCCATCCATTGGATGAGATATTAAACCATGGTCCCATCTGCTTGAGTTGGTGGTAGTTCAGGTGGATGTCAATTATCCCACAGCACCCATCGAAAAGAGCAGGGGAGGTTGGCTAAATTTCCATGGCAGTATAAATACAGCCTCGGGTCTCCCCTGAAAAGAGACTACTAACCTAGTGAGACTAACCCAGACAAGAAAGAATAAATTAAAAATAACGTGATTTTGCAGGTAACACACATTCTGAATAAGTCCCAGGACATCGACTGACAATTGTTGAACATCTCATGCAATGAACAAACAAAATATTGGTAGCAGAACATCACAAATAGCCCAGATATAGGCATAGAAACATTGATAATAATAGATAGCCGGCTGGCACCAGAGAATTTGCAAATGTGTAGGCTAAGTACAATGTTTGAGGGGATGCTGACAAGCTGTAATTTGGTTTAGTAGATCCCGCAGCAGACTGATGAAGTCTGTATTAATGGTTTGACTCCTGCAAAGCTCTACTGTATTTTTTCCATTTTGCCACCAAATGGAGCAATTAGACAAAAAGATTGCAATGCCAGAATGGCACATTTTAAAATATGATTTTTGAGAGCGTATTGCAAATTTACTAAATGGTAATGTGATTTAGATTAGCTACACCAGTTGTTAACTGTACATCAGATAGCAGTATAATGCAAAATATATAAATATGAAATAAATAAAAACTTCCTCAACCATATAATATCATTAAGAGGCAGGAAATTCTTATTACAATCTACAAAGTACTTATCAAATTCAAACTCAAATAAGTAGGTCATAAGTGATCTTCTATACAATGCAGGTCTGCATGTAGTTGCAATCTATAGTGCTATACTGATCGAGAAAGAAAGCATTCAATACAGTCATAACAACACCTGGAATGTGCTGAAAAGAGGCAAGTTTCTATCTGTCACCTACTCTGGTGTTTTTCCTCATGGGATCGCTGTGTTGAAGCAGGTGTTAACACTTTATGATTTAGTCCCCAGCTGGTCATTACTAGTGACATTAAACTGACTGTCTGCCTCCAGTTTTGTTGCACTTATTTGAGTGTATTTAGAGAAAAGAGTTGTGCAGCTCAGAGTCTATACTGCAGGTCTGCCTTTAGCTTCTACCCCCCCAACAGCCCAAGAGCACTACGAAAAATTAGAAAAGAATCTTCCATCAAGCCCACTGAACTCCTAAGACTTCACATGCAGTTCAGAAGACAAGCATTCTCTACCTTTAAAATCAGCCCTTGATTACTAAATCCCTGTAACTCACCAAATCGAAGGACATACCAATCCCTGTAACTCACCAAATCGAAGGACATACCAATCCCCTTTTTATATATCCTAGAAACTAGTCAGATTAAAGCCTACTGAGTATCCACAGCAGTTAGATAAGTTCTGTTTCCCTGTTCTCATTTTATTCTGTTATAGCTTAAATTTGCTTCAACCACCCTCCAACCTATTTATGCACTGATTCCATGCCATCAACGAATCCAATCAGTAATCTCCTATGATCCTATGAACCACCTCTAACCCTGCCATTAATAACCCCCTACTCAATAAAATTTCACATACACCCCATTCTCATTTCAAGCCATACCCACAGACACCTTAAAGTAACTACTACAAAAAGTAAAACCCTGCTCCACCTCGGCTGATAATTTTCCACCACACTACCTCAAACTGGTTGCCAACTCAATCACCTACACAATCAGTATCTTCATAAAAAGGTCTTTATCCAAATCAGAAGTACACCAACATGGAAACAATTTCACATCACCCCTATCCACAAAGGAGGCAACTGTATTGAAGCAAACTACTTCTGTCCTATATCCATCCTGTCACCCATATCTAAATTTCTCAAGAGAGGTAGCCATCAGCAGGTAATGTAACACCTATTGCCAAACAATCTTTTTTCCAAAACCCAACATGGTTTCCGACCTAGCCACAGCACAGCTACTGCCCTATTATCCTCTACAGATATTGTGAACAAGGCCAGAGATGCAGGATGCTATACAGCCTCAGTATTCCTTGATCTCTCCAAGGCCTTTGACATGGTCTCTCATTCCCTACTACTGAACACACTGTCTAATTTAGGCTTCATACATAACACAATAAAATGGTTTCAGAGCTACCTTGAGGATTGTAAAAAGCAGTGAAATGGTCCATCGAACTCTCACCCTTTCTCCATAACCTACTGGAGTCCCTCAAGGCTCCGTCCTCAGACCCCTACTCCAACATTTTCACTAACAACCTTCATACCACCTCCCATCCTGGAACCCTCATTCAATATGCTGATGATTCCACCATAATCTGTACAGCTCAATCACTGCCAGAACTACTTTCAAAAACTAAACAATCCTTTACTGCAATCGAATCCATGCTAAAAAATGCCTAACTCTATCAATCCAAGGAAGATTAAACTAGTACTCTTTCACCCCAAAAATATCTCCCCTGTCACCAATCATTTCAACATGTTTGCATCTGACCACGCTGTCATAGAAATAATGCAGGAAACCAAACATCTAGGAGTAATCATTGACAATAAACTTTCCTTCGACTCCCATATACAGTAAAACATAAAGAAAACTCATCAAAAACTGGGACTCTTATATAGAAACAAACATTGCTTAACTACAGCAACCAAAGCTACACTAGCAAAAACCTTTTTACCTCCCTCCCTTCTTTACAGTCCCCCTATACTAACTAACTTACAAAATTCTAACCTAAGCAAATTGGAACAGTGCTACAACAAAGTTGCAAAGTTTGCCACAAACTCTAAATATCACACACACCACTGTAAACCACTCCTAGAATTAAACTGGCTTGAACTGCCCAACCAACTTGCGTTTATTCAGCTCTCCACCTTACACAACCTTATTTTCAAGCCTACTGCCTGCCCTGCACTAACCAACCTAGTCACACCTTACACACCAAATACAAGTAGATCCCTACGATCAGAAGACATCAATCTCTTATCTCAAAACCCACAAAAAATCCATTTCACTTTCTGTATTCATATTCTGTCTCTAAACTATGGACTTCATTACCTGTAGTTACCAGGTCTATGCCTGGCCTAACCCGCTTTAAAGACTCTTTAAAAATACATCTCAAAAACACATGGCTCTGCTCCTGTATAAATCTGGCCTAATGCTCAGCTGTTCCTCTTCTTCCAGACTAGTTTCATCCTCTTCTTCTTCTGTCATATCTGACTCCTTCACAGTCTACAAGATGCTAAGTTTCATCTAACTCCTCCTCTGTTTCTATATCATATCTTTAAGCTACTGCTCAGTCTGTGATGTCTCTACTCTTCAACTCTCTCACTATCTGTCTGCATCACCAACTCTTCTGCTATTATTGTCCTAACTGGAACCAGCATTTTATTTTTCATGTTCTATAACAAACGTCATACATTGTATTACCTCCATATATTTTTATACACTTTACCTACTCATAGGCTATGTATATGTTGTTAGAATGACTAAAATTGTCTCTAATGATATAACTCTATAGAATTGTCCAGATGTGTAGCACATTTTGTAACCTATTTACACTCAATCAACTTATTTTTGTATAGTATTCCTCATGTTGCTTGCATTGTCTGTGGACGATAATGTATTTGTATTGCAATGTTTAATTTTTTTGAGCTCCCCCATACATTTCATTAGTGTTGAGACCAGTATAATCCATATGTCGCTTAACAAATTATATTTTTACCATTATTTTATGCTGCGGAATTGATTTCAACCATGTTATGCACTGATACTTAAGCTGCATGCACTCTGCTGTGTTGTTTTGCCCCATTTGCATTGCTACTAAATTGTCTCACCGTAATTCACTTACTGCACAGCCTGTCATCTTACACTATACTTCAATCTTTTTGATTGCATTCATGTTCTTACACTTACTGGATCATATGAATCGATCTGCTCTGACTAACCCAAAGCCTAAACCTTGCCGCGGTGCTGTACCAGCTGTAGGATCCCTATTGGTGGTTATTACTATTTGCGTTGCTACTAAAATTACATCTATTTTGTCAGATATCATGCTCAGCTGTAAAACTGCTAGTCCATCATCACCTGTTGTACTAAATTAATCAGATTATTGGACTGCTCAGACTAAACACTATGCCTAAATCTTATTAATGAATTTACCACCTAATTATATTGCTGTGTAGATTGCTGTTCAGCTGGATACCGCATACCTCTCAGCTGTATAGATTTTCGTAGAATGTACAGATTTTTACCTAATATTTTTGGTCCATTTTAATAAAATTGTGTTTTTTTTGGCAAATAATTGGCAAGTCATTAAAGACTGCAGTCAGAAAATAATGACAGAAATGTGAGTTTCAGACTTCATACACTTCAGAAAATTCATGCTAAAGGAAAACCTGTTATTCTATCAACTTTCTAAGTTTGTAAGAGCAATACTTAAAAAGTGTCCCTATTTTTGGGCCTGTGTCACCCCTTTATTTATGGCTTTGTCCAGATTTTGTGCTCTGAGGTTGAGAGGTATGACTCATGATCATTACCTGGGGTGCACCTCTAACATGCTGCTACCTACAGCTCTGCCATGGTGTGGTCATTACTGCTCTACCAGGGACTGGTCCTGTTACACAATTACAATTGAAGTCGCTAATATCATAGATGCTGTAGTGGTTGTTACTGTTTCCATAACACTTCTTAATGCTGCCACCTTTTGTGGTTTTGCATATCTTACACTCTGTTTATAGGTTCATAGGTAGGTAGGTACTAGGCTATTAGCCCTAGGACCTATATAAGCCTAGCCAAAAATGTACCCTGGCTTTCGCCACCCAAAAAAATTATTTTCCTGTGCCCCTGTCAAGCAGAGCCACAGAAGTAATCCCTGGGGTGAATTTCCTATTTCCCATCTAATAATCAAGATTTTTCTTGAAAAGTGCTAATGAGGAGCTCTGTTTGCCATAGATAGGTAGTCTGTTCCAGAGTATGGGAAGTCTCTGGGACAGGAATCTATCCCTCCAGCATGTTCTGTTTATTGTGGTGACATGGTTTAGGTCCCTAGAGCGTGTAGCTCGGAGGGATTGGGATTTCTTTAAGTGGAGCATGTCCAACAGTTCTGGGTTTGACACAGCTTTGTATGTTAGGCAGAGATCGCCTCTGAGTAGGCGATATGTGACAGAGTAAAGCTGGAGTTTTTTGAGACGGTCTGCATAGGGCATCTGTTTGAGGCCAGTAATCCTCTTTGTGAGGTATTTCTGTGGCCTTTCTAGTTGTTGTAGATGTCTTGTGAGGTACATACCAAAAGGGGCATTGTACTCTAATAATGGGTCTAATGAATGATAAGTAGAGGGGAAAACAATTACCTCTTTTTTTCTGGATGACAAACCTTTTGTGATGAGGTGAGCCACCTAGAAGGATTTCCTGACCACTGTGGCGATGTGATTATCAAAGGAGGGACTACAGTCCAGCTGTGTCCCAAGGTCTCTTATCACGCTTTCAGCGTTAAGTAGACTACCACTTATGTGGTAGTTCGTGGGTACAGAGTTTTTACCAAAGGGGATGACAATACACTTTTTTGGCATTGAGCTTCAGGCCATGGCTTTGACACCAGGCATCTGTCTCAGTGAGGCCCTTTTGTAGGATGTCCACGTCATTAGGAGTTTCAATTATGGCTCCTAGTTTGCATTCATCTGCAAACGTTGTAAGCCAAAGACCTTCTGTGTTAGCCTGTGCTTCAGAGAAGTAGATACCAAACAGGAGAGGACCCAGGACTGAACCCTGTGGTACTCCACTTGTCACTGGTCTGAAGTCGGATTTGGAGTCTGCTACTTTCACAGTGTGGGTTCTGTACAATCTGTTTTTAACATGTTTCCAGTACTGTACTGTAAAGGTTAAATTTAACTTTCGCTATATTTTTAGAAATTATAACTCTCATAGTATACATGTCTACCTCTCCTACTCAGGTAAAACTGCATCACCCTTTAATACCTGAGCTTATGACTAATGTATGTTATTCATTACTTTCTGTGTGAGAATTTACAAGCCTCTCATGATTCTGTACAGTCACACCTTAGTCATCACTTTTGGTGATAGAAATTAGCACAATTCTCATTTATCCTCAGCATAATATCTCTCGCACTGCTATTATATAAATCTTGTAGAATTTTAATATGGTTGTGTGTCATAGCCTATATTCCTTGTACAGTAATCCATACCAGTCGATGTAACTACTCATTTTTTTTATTTGCTTACACTGTTCAGTATGGGATCACGGTTTCACTGGTCAGTATGGGATCACGGTTTCATTGGTCAGTATGGGATCACAGTTTCACTGGTCAGTATGGGATCACGGTTTCACTGGTCAGTATAGGATCACATGGTCAGTATGGGATCACAGTTTCACTGGTCAGTATGAGATCACAGTTTCCCTGGTCAGCATGGGATGACAGTTTCCCTGGTCAGCATGGGATGACAGTTTCACTGGTCAGTACGAGATCACAGTTTCACTGGTCAGTATGGGATCACAGTTTCACTGGTCAGCATGGGATCACAGTTTCACTGGTCAGTATGAGATCACAGTTTCACTGTTCAGTATGGGATCACAGTTTCACTGGTTAGTATGAGATCACAGTTTCACTGGTCAGTATGGGATGACAGTTTCACTGGTCAGTATAGGATCACGGTTTCACTAGTCAGTATGAGATCACAGTTTCACTGGTCAGTATGGGATCACAGTTTCACTGGTCAGTATGAGATCACAGTTTCCCTGGTCAGTATGGGATCACAGTTTCACTGGTCAGCATGGGATGACAGTTTCACTGGTCAGTATGGGATGACAGTTTCACTGGTCAGCATGGGATCACAGTTTCACTGGTCAGTATGGGATGACAGTTTCACTGGTCAGCATGGGATCACAGTTTCACTGGTCAGTATGAGATCACAGGTTCACTGTTCAGTATGGGATCACAGTTTCACTGGTCAGTATGAGATCACAGTTTCACTGGTCAGTATGGGATGACAGTTTCACTGGTCAGTATGAGATCACAGTTTCACTGGTCAGCATGGGATGACAGTTTCACTGGTCAGTATGAGATCACAGTTTCACTGGTCAGTATCACATCACAGTTTCACTGGTCAGTATGGGATCACAGTTTCACTGGTCAGCATGGGATCACAGTTTCACTGGTCAGTATGGGATGACAGTTTCACTGGTCAGTATCACATCACAGTTTCACTGGTCAGTATGAGATCACAGTTTCACTGGTCAGTATGGGATGACAGTTTCACTGGTCAGTATCACATCACAGTTTCACTGGTCAGTATGAGATCACAGTTTCACTGGTCAGTATGTGAACACATTTTCACTGGTCAGTATGGGATCACAGTTTCACTGGTCAGTATGAGATCACAGTTTCACTGGTCAGCATGGGATCACAGTTTCACTGGTCAGTATGGGAACACATTTTCACTGGTCAGTATGTGATCACAGTTTCACTGGTCAGTATGGGATCACAGTTTCACTGGTCAGCATGGGATCACAGTTTCACTGGTCAGTATGGGATCACATTTTCACTGGTCAGTATGAGATCACAGTTTCACTGGTCAATATGTGATCACAGTTTCACTGGTCAGTATGAGATCACAGTTTCACTGGTCAGCATGGGATCACAATTTCACTGGTCAGTATGGGAACACATTTTCACTGGTCAGTATGAGATCACAGTTTCACTGGTCAGTATGGGATCACAGTTTGTTCTTACCACTTGTGTGACTCTCCTTTTTGCTCTTGGCGCACGTTTACCCGTTTAGACGTACATAATTTATCCATTAATGACACAAAAATATCAGAGGAGGATTAATTATTCATACGAGAGGCTAATTAATCTCTGTCCACAACAGTACATCTGCAAGCAGAATAGGACCACACTACTACTGTTTACATTAATAATGCACAAATGGAGTGTGGTACTGCCATGTTATGGGTCATGCATGCAAGCTCTGGGTGTTAGTAAAAAATAGAATTGAAACATGACAGGTTAATGGAAGACATTTTGAGGTACAGGGCACACTTCCCAGAGACTTGCTTTCAGTCAAAGTGTCCACTTACATTGAGAGTAGGCTGAGAGCAGATGTTTTTGGAATCTGGTCCACAATCTATGCCTGTTTATGGAAAGGGTTTACACTGAGGTAAGTCACTTACTCTAAGAACCGGTCTTTCAGGATTAGAGCAGAATTACACTGACAGTAACTCCTTTGGAATCATAATTTTTTTTTTTGGTAAAGCAGCTACAGTATGATTATTAGCTATATTTTTTATAAGTGCATTAATTTCATAAAAACATGCATGCCCTACAGGTAAACAAGTGGTGATGCTTTCTACAAACATTAAAGCACACAATGTTGTCACGAATACTTGCCATCTAACACACATGGTTTTATAGATTATTTTGAAACCATTATATGTACAATCTATACAGATTTTTGCAATATCAGATAGCAGAGTGCTATACCACCTTGTCATATAACACTGGAAAGATCTCAAACAGATGATCAATTCTCCCATGATATCTCGGATCTGCCTTGCATACTTACAGGGATATATCAATTTGTTTGACTATAACACTAGTAATTTTTGGCATATAAAACATAATTTTTACTTTCTTATATCTGCAAAAGAAATTCAGCATACGCAGACAGAACTTTGATGCTGACACCAGGGGAAAAGCCCATTGTCTACAAAAGAGCTTTCATATTTGACTCATGCCATACCTACTTCTGTTTTACAATTGCTTAAAATTGAATTACTGACTGGTTTGTAGTAAGCTATTTAGTTTTAGTGGAAGCGACTCTTTATACAGCATCACATTGAATCATACTTCTGTTATACAATTGCTTAAAAATGATTTACTGACTGGTTTGTAGTAAGCTACTATTTTAAGTGGAAGCGACTCTGTAAACAGCGTCACACTGAAACATATGACTGGGTAAACTATACGCAGAGGTGTTTTACTTTATCCTGCTCACGCCATGTTTAGTGAATAATCAATGCTTGGTTTACAGTTTGCTGTTGTTGTTACTCAACGCGACTCTGCTAATGGCGTCACACTAAGACGGAGTTTCTGCTTCCCAGCCTCCTCTCCTCAACAACGACACTGCACTGTTAGCTCAACACGACTCTGCTAATGGCGTCACACTGAGATGGAGTTTCTGCTTCCCAGCCTCCTCTCCTCAACAATGACACTGCACTGTTAGCTCTAATATAGTTACTTGCTGGAATGTGCTTGCTCTATTTTAAATAGGTTCTCTTCACAAATATTGCTATGCACAAGATATTTTGATGCTGTTACATATTAACTCTCACTCTATGGCTCTGTAAAAATAGCTGAATGTTCATAGCGCTATCTGCATTCATGCATATGCTTGTGTAATGTTTTTAGCCTAGCGCTTTCAAGTCGTCATAGCCCTAAGTAATTTACATTGTTGTAAAACTGTATAGCTGACTACTATAGTGTTTAAAGTGAGTGATTTTAGCTTAGCGCTTTCAAGCCGTCTTAGTCCTGAGTTATTTACATTGTTGTATATCTGTATAGGGGACTACTATAGTGTTTAAAGTGAGTTAGATTGCTTTCTTAAATTGCTTGTTAACAGCATTTAGCGTTAAATAACTAAACGCCAGCTTAGAGCATAGCGCTCCTAACTGTCTACCACAGCTACACAGGAATGTGTTAAACGAGTGTTATTTCTGCTAAAAGGCATGCTTATTTTTTAATAAATACTTAGTTAACTACACTAGCCACATCTACATGGGAACATGATAATAATGTGTTTTTGTACTGCTCAAGGACATTTTTTTAAAAGTGCTTAGCTAACTATTCTAATACAGTATTTTGTTGACGATTGAATAACTCCTTGTTCTCCCATCTACATCTCTCTCTTCCTTCCAGAAAATTTTCCCTCATTTATCGGGACCAACCTACATCTAATATAGGACTCCTGGCCCTACTGGCAGAGTCGAACTGTGTCCAGAACTGTGTTCTCTATCTACATCCAGACATTAGGATTGTCTATCGTCCTATACCTAAAGGAAAGACTGCCTAAGTATGTAAAGCCTAGATATTACCCCATACTCTGTAACTGCGTGCCCAGCCTACCAACCCGCCCAGGACTGACAGCAGCCAGCACCAGTCCCCATTATCTTCCAAACTAGTCCCTCTTTCCTACGTTGCCATTGCACCCTTATTTCTTTCACTATCTCTCCTCCCTTAATTACAGCTCTGCTCTCCTTACTTCCATTCCTGCTCTACTCCCATTACCTCCCTCCTCAAACCTGCTTCTAAGTTTTGCCTACTACATAGCACCCTTGTTACTACACCTCCTCTCTCTCTCTCTACCTCTGATAAGCTCACTGGTTTTCCTGCCTTCTACTTCGAGCTTTACACCATTTCACACATTTTCCTTCCCTTGGCCTATCTATTTCCCTTAGTGATCTGTCTACAGTACATCTGCTTTTAACACACTCACTTTCTTCTTACTAGTCACACTATCACTGTCTCACATACCTGCTTCTTCTACCTGGCTGATTGTTTTCTCTCAGCACTTTTCCACTCCTTTGGCTCTTCCCGCTCCGTTCGCCCTGCGGGCTCACTCCGCTCCCCTCCCTGCCCCCAAATCTCACCCGCCCCTGCAACCTCTACCTTTATCCCCACAAACCACACCCTCCATATTCTACACCAATCTCAGCCTCTTCCTGTCTCCACCCACTCATCAACACTCTCCACCCTCACCCACACACAACCTCTCTGACTACATACCTTACAATAATACAATCTCTTACTCAACTCAACATGTCCCACACACACCTCCCACTCCTTCTACTAACTGTATTAACTTCTCTCTCCACTACCCATATCATATCCTACTATGAGCTACCTCTAAGCTCTACTGTTAGCATCCCAAATAAACACACCCTAACTACCCCCCCAACTATACTCACTACCTATCTCTGTCCCATATATAACAGCTCATATCTTGAACCAAAATACCATCGTCTCTCACATATTAAATACCTTATTCTCACACTCTCAAAACACATCTACTACTATAAGCCCTCACTCAAACAAAGTTTGTCATTACAAGATGGGGACATACACCCTAATCCAGGCTCTGAAACTGTCGTACTTCCCCTTAATTCCCAACATATGAAATCTAAGTCTACACCACACACCCCATCTCCCAAATCTCTCTCTATAGCTCATCTTAACATCCGAAGCATTTGCAACAAAGTCCCAGCTCTTCATGCCCTACTATTAGTCCAACAGTTTGACATTCTCTGCCTTACCGAAACCTGGCTTAAACCCACTATAAAAGACAATGAAATTATCCCCCCTGGCTATAACATCCTAAGACAAGACCGTCCAAAACAAAAAGGGGGCGGAGTAGCCATACTCTACAAAACCGGACTAGAAGTATGTAAAACTATCTATACCCCTCCAAATGACACTAATAGTGAAATTATTACAGCCAAACTCTCCCTCAATCCACACAAAACTATAAATATTATTTGTGCTTATCTTCCCCCAGGTAACAATCCTCCTTTATTAGAAGGCCTACTTAACTGGGTCACAAACACTCTCCCTCAAGAAACCATACTATTAGGCGACTTCAACATTGATTGGAACATATGCAAACAAATGAATCCATCTACCCATATTAACCTCCATGGATTCCATCAAAACATTAATTCAACAACTAGAACAAATAAAACCAGTAACAAAGAAACCATACTAGACTGGATCCTAACAAATACCCCCCAACAAAAATACACTACAGGAACCCTCCCAGATGACCTTAGTGACCACTCACTAACATACATTATCAGGCACAAAACACACCTAGCGAAACCACCCCTTATCCGATTATCTCTCAGCAAAAAACACTTTGACCCCCATCAGTTTCAACACGAACTTAGCCTAGTCAACTGGTCACCTCTGCAAACCTTGCCATTAGACGACGCAGTTAACCACTTCAACAATACCTTCCTTACCATTCTTGATCATCATGCCCCCATGCGCTCTATACGCATGAAATTCAGGACAGCACAATGGCTTACAAGTAATACTAAACTTATAATAAGTAGGAACAAAGCCTGGACTAAATGGCGAATGACTAAAGACTCACTTGACCACCTCAATTACAAACAAAAAAGAAACTTGACTAAAATAGCTATCATACAAGATAAAAAAAACTTTTACACCCAATTACAGAGTTCCTCCCAACAACAACTACAAAAATTCTGGAATTCTATTAACAAACTACTTTCCCCCGGGAAAGTGGAAACTCCCAGTCCACTAGGCTCCCACCCTGACTCTCCCTTGCATACTGCAAATGCTTTCAATAACTTCTTTACTTCTACAATACTTAATCTAGCCAACCAACAAAGCCCTGACCCTGCTCTACTAGGTAACCAGAACTGCACCCCACCACCATTTCATCTTAAACCCATACCCACCTCCTATATTCTTAACCTACTTCAAAAACTTAAACCTTCTACACCCTCAGCCGACAAAATCCCAGCAGAATATCTCCAGCTAGGAGCTAAAGCTATTGCCTACCCAATCTCTATACTAATTAATAGAACCATAAAAGAAGGTACTATACCTTCACTCTGGAAAATCTCCCACATCATCCCACTCTTTAAAGGGGGTGATTCTTTTGAATACTCTAACTACTGCCCTATTGCGCTGCTATCTCCTATAGCAAAAATAATGGAAAAATGCATCCACAAACAGCTACTTAATCACCTCCTATATAATAATCTCCTAGCAAACTGCCAACATGGATTTCGTCCCTACCATAGCACCAACACAGCCTTACTAACCTTTATTGACTCCATTAATAATAACTGAAACAACAATCTTCTTTCATCAGCCTTCTTTGTAGATCTGTCAAAAGCTTTTGACATGGTGAATCACCAACTACTCCTTCATCGCTTAAAATCTCTTTCTTTTGATAGCACTGCTCTAAACTGGTTTACTTCTTATCTTCAAAATAGGAAACAAGCAGTGCTATGGAACAACAGTCTCTCGGAGCTTCTTCCTACCTCTCTAGGTGTCCCTCAGGGCTCCATCCTAGGTCCTCTTTTATTTTCCATCTTTATTAATGACCTACACCTTGCCACACCTCTAACTACTTGTATTCAATACGCTGATGATTCCACCATCATTTGTTCTGCCTCCAACCAAAATGACTTACACGACCTCACCCAAAAAACTTTTACTAACATAGAGCAATGGTTCTCTAATCACTGTCTTCTTCTAAACCCTAAGAAAACTAAACTTCTCCTCTTCTTACCTACACACCAATCCCCCTCTATTAACTTCTCTCTTACTTCAAACAATGGCACCCTTATCTCCCCTGACCAAACAACCAAACTCTTAGGCATAACTATTGATAACCAACTTAAATTTGACTTTCATATTAACTCAACCATAAAAGCAACTAATAGAAAATTAGGTTCTCTTTACAGAATCAAATCATTCTTAACTCCAGAAGCTAGAGCTACCATAGCCAGAACACATCTTATCTCTACACTACTATATGCTTCCGCTATATATACTAACCTTTCCAAATATAACATCAATAAGCTTACATCAACCTACAATAACATTGCCAGATTTGCCACTGCCTCCCATATAAAACACATCACTGCAGAAATCTCCACCTCCTAGGATGGCTAGAGCTACCCCACCTGATTCAATACTATCAACTCTCTATAGCCCATAAAGCCCTTCACCACCCTGATTATACACCTATGCTCTCCACCCTTATTAAGCCTTACAACAACCTAAAAAACCTTGCTCGTCTAGTAAAATACTGATTCAAACCTCTCTATCTAAGAACACTGCAGGTAACTCCATATTTTCCAACTCAGTTGGTAAAATATGGAATCAACTTCCTCCTGACCTGACAACCCAAACCTCCATCTCACTGTTTAAAACTAAACTAAAACACCACCTTTCCAACCACTGGCTATGCTCATGCAACTACCCAACCTGATCTTTCTGCTCCTCACTACTCTTGCATACATCTTTCTTTCTCCCAGCTCTAAGCTATTCTACTAAGAAATGCTCTCTCTAATCTTGTAACTATACCCTCCTCCTTATTCTACTGCTTACATTTAAACATCCTACTGTATCCTGTCTTATTCTACCCTTTCCAATACTCAAGCAAAAGCACTACCTCCTATTATCTTTATGTACTTTCCTCATATTGTCATTAAAATGCCCAAAGTATGTTCTGTGCTTGAAAATTTTTTACTGTGTACATATTTTTCATGCTTTAATTTTTGATTTGTGTATTTACTTTTCCTCTCATGCATGTAATACCTTATGTATTTTGTAAACACTGTTTGATTATCATGCTGTTAGATAGCAGAGCTTTTCTCCTCGGGCCTCCACTGAAAATGGACATGTATCCAGTTGGACTAGCCCGGTTAACAAATGTAAAATAAAATAAAATAAAATAAAATTTTATTTTATTTATTTTATTTGCAGTTGGTTTACCAGGATAGTCCATTGGGCCAAAATGAACCCGTTTTCAATGGAGTCCTGGGGAGAAAAGCTCCAAAAACAAACAAACTAGGTACATACAGTAGATTACTAATGATAATTATACAAATGTAAAAGATACAAGCAATTAATTTTAAAAGTACAGGAAACATTTAAAACAATACAGACTAGGTACATACAGTAGATTACTAATGATAATTATACAAACTTGGAGGTGTTATAGGCTATGAAAAGTAATATTGCAGAGTGATACAGAGTAGTTATTACGTAAGAAGCATAAACTTAATAGGTGCAGTCTAGTACATTTTTGCAGATACCATGGGAATAATATTGTGAGTTATGGGAAATAATAAGGAAGAATTGCTGGAGTAAACATGGGAGAGAAGGAAGATGAAAATTGCCATTATTAGTTATGAGGGGTGGGAGCAAGAGCATTCCCACTGGGACACTAGATGTACGTGAAGAGATTTTTTGAACATATAATGGTTAGAGGTGGTGCGAATGGATGGTGGTAGTGAGTTCCAAAGATGAGCTAGGTTATAAGATAGCAGGTTTTTGCCTGGGGGACGAGTTGGTTTGTGCACTTCTAATAGATTTTGATTGTTTGACCTTAAAACTCTGTCAGGTAGATGCATCTTAAAGGCAGAAGAGAGGGAGGGACAGAGAGAGGGGTTGAAAATGAGCTTGTGGGCAAGAGTTAACTGAGTATAGGTGAGATGATTGGGTAGTTCTAGCCATTTTAGTTTTTGGAGAGAGGAACAGTGGTGGGTGGAGGACCTATGGCTGTTAGCGAACTTGGCGATTTTGTTGTAGCAAGAGGAAAGTTGTTTTTTTAGAGAGGACTGAAGATTAGTTAGGAGTGGAGCTCCATAGAGAAGGGAGGGGATAAGAAAGGATGTAGACAGAGTGATTTTAGAGGTGGTTGTTAAGGTACTGATTTTGTCGGTAGAGCATACCTAGTTTTTGATGGGTTTTTTTGATATTTAATTGTAGATGGGAGTTGAAATTAAGCTGGCTGTCAATTTGGACCCCAAGTAACTTGGCTTCTGACACCAGTTCCAGAAGTGAGTTATTTTGACTAGTGATCGAGAATGTGTTTATATCGAAAGGAGTAACTTTAGAGGGGGTAAATACCATTAATTTAGTTTTAGAAGCATTGAGTGCTAGGTGGTTTATTTTCATCCATTGCTCAGTGATTGAAAAAGCTTCTTGCGTAAGCTTTAGGAGTATGGGGGTAGATGTGGCAGAGCAGATAATGGTAGAATCATCTGCATATTGGATGATGTTTGAGAATGGAATAGATTTGCGGAAATCATTAATAAATATATTGAAGAGAAGGGGACCTAGTATGGAGCCTTGGGGAACTCCGGTGGGGGTATTAAGAAATGAGGAGGTTGCCTTTTTCCATTTTACTGCTTGGTATCTATTGGATAAGTAGCTGGAGAACCAGTTCAAAGAGGAGGGAGATAGTTTAAGTTTTGAGAGTTTAGTTAAGAGCAGGCTGTGTGAGATAGTGTCAAAGGCCTTAGAGAGGTCAAGTAGTAGGGTAGAAACAATTAGGCCAGAGTCACGAGCTTTATTTACAGTTTCAAGAAAGGAGAGGAGGGCTGTCATGGTGCTATGATTTGGTCTGAATCCATGTTGTGTGGGATTAATTAATCAGATATTGCAAATATTATGAAGTATGCTTTCAGTAGCGGATTTTGGAGAAAAACTCCCAGGATGCAAGTAGTTCTAGGTCAAAGTACCACAGGAAACAATGGGACTGATTTGCCTCTTGCTGTTTGGACAGATTAAGTTAACTTTTGGTGAAATAGTCAAGTAATCAGTACCCAAACCTACTAGGCCCATGTACGCATGCAGGTACACAGACAAACAGGCATGCATACACACAGACACACAGGCGTGCATACACACACACGCGCACGCGCACACACACACACACACACACACACACACACACACACACACACACACACTTGCCACCTACTGTATCCAGTTCACATCCCCCCTTAAGGGGTCATCAGGGTTGTGATCCTAAGCCATTAAGGCCTACATTGTTCACAGCTGGGCAAGAAAATGTTGATGGTAAGCTGTCTTTTGCAGATAGTATACATGATATAAAGACAGTCCTTAAGTCCTTCCATCCTGGTAAATACAAATACAACCTAGTGGTAGATAGCATGAGGGTAAATTATCCTAAGTACTGTATTCAGAAAGACATGCAGAAAAGCACAATAGAGTTGATTATTGATTTTATTTTACTTTATTGTTTGTTGACTGTAATTGACTAAATTAATTCCCAATACACTTTTCATTTTTAGCCTAGGCAGAAAAGTACAGAACTATGGCATTGTGCACAAGCAATATAATACAATAGCATACATACAGGATTACCACTATTGCCTGATCTATACAGTAAACACATTCTTGTAACTTTTGCATACTTCATAGGTTCATAGGTTAGTACTAAGCTAACTGCCCTTGCGAGCCATTTAAGCCTAGCCAATTATCCCTTGTGTGACTCAAACCCTGCACCTTGTGTTTGTAAGGCAAACACCTTAACCATTAGGCCACCCTCCCAACCTTAACTTTGTTAACATTTGTAACATGGTAACGTTTTGATGTGACCATTACTAGTCATGTTTTGCTATTATTCTTATGTTGTTGCAATGATTAACAGAGTCAGTAATGCCGAGAATATAAGAATTTCATTGGAGTACATAACGGTGAAAAGGATAGTTATATAGAGGAATAGTCTGTGCACGTTGCAGAGATCGATGTGAATGGTGTAATTAACAGAGAGTGACATAGTACAGAGAGCAGTGATGTAATAGGTAATACACAATTGTAATTGGTATGTCTTCATCCTAGAGCACATATGATTTTTATCAGTTTACCTAGAAATCATCAACTGTTACATTTGGGTTTAATATCTAAATAAATAAAATTCCATTGTTTGCTACATTTATTATGAGTAGGAGTTACCACAGTGATTATCTGATTTTACTGTGATTAGCTGATATTGGGATCTTAGTGGTGATATAGGATTATATTTTTTTCACTCTCCGAGGAACTTATCTACGGGATCAACTACTGATACCCACTTAGTCCATCCATTCCAGAGACATTGTTGCCATGCACTCCTGGAGTGGCCGAATTCCCTATGGCCCATTCATTCCTGCTGGGAATCCTAATCAGACCTGGTATCCTGTGGTGAGAGTCAAATGGCACAGCCTGTACCTGCATGGTGTTCCTTGGAAGGGGCCTAACCCCTCCCTATTGGAAGAGCACACCTCCTCCTTGTTGGATCTTCTAAACCCATTACTGCTGTCCCAAGAGAAAAAGTGTGCCTCTGCATGCTGCATTCCGTTCAGAGGTATTAGTGCTGAGCACCATGGCAGCACAGGTTTAACATGCTTAATCTCCTCTGGAAAACACCTAGTACTAGAGCCGTCTCCCTTCCCCAGGGAAAAGGAAGCTAAGAATGGCGACTCACTCTCATCTCACCTCAGTCAGCTCCTACAAGCACCTGAGCTGCTACTCAAACCTGGGTCTCCTGTGGTGGTAGTCCCATCCCTCTAGACTACATGACTGGCCTGTAATATTATATCTTTGAACAGGATTGCTTACTGTTGGATATTGCAGTTATTTGTATAACATGTAAGCTGTTTGTTGCTTCATTGCATTTGAAGGTCCTTTTTTGCTGTATTTTTACATTAAGAAAATTAAGGTCATCCATCTTGTAGCAGAAGGTGTTTACCTGGTCAGAGCATGGAAGCAATCCAGGGGGGTTCAAGGTGCAGTCATTTATTGGCCAGAGGGTACGCAGTTAGATTTCTCTTTCATTTGTTTCTATAAATTAAGTATGTTTGGCAGAGCTGCTCACTGTGTAGCAGCAGTTGAAAGTGTCATGGGCAGACGTAAGTCCCTGGACAGCCAGGTTTACCTATAAAACTAGTACTAGGACGGTGACCTGAAATTTAGTGATGCACTGAATGGAGTTAAGCTCACTGGTTCATAGGTTCATAGGTGTTTACTAGGGCAATGGCCCTGGAGCCTTTACAAGCCTAGCCCATAGGATTACCCTGGCATCATGCCACCATTAGTTCCCGGTGCCTCTATCAAGTAGAGCCACTGGAGTAATCCCTGGGGTGAACTGCAACTTGCCAATCCCATATCCCAGGCCCTAACCCTAGGGACCACCATAGGAGACCTCTGAAAAACTCAGTTCTCAAACTCTAATAGCCCACCCTAATACAGGTCTGGACAAAATGGATATGCAAATCTCAAATATCTCAGTAACCATCTTGATAGATATAGGCATCCTAAGATAATTTTACTTATTTTGTATTTGTTTACCGGGGAAGTCCGAATGGGCCAGAGGCCCTTTTTCAGCGGAGGCCTGGGGAGAAAAGCTCCATACAGTTAACAAAGTAATAATAAGAAATTGTGCTTACATTGCATGATAGATAAGAACATAGTTTAAAAACTATTTCAGCATGCAAAAGAGATAGTACAAATACAAACATAACAGATTGCAGCATCGCTTATTCTGTTTTTTATATACAAGACTCAAATGAAGAAGTAGATAAGGAGGTTGCATAATGTATCAACTGTCTTATGTTCACTGACAAAATGTGTCCTTAAAGAAACTAGCACAGTATGCAAGAGATGCAGATACACAATTCAGTCAGAAGCAAAAATCTTGAATACAAAGTTGTCAAGAACACACACACTACATCCACCACACAGTGCCCACCACACACATAGACCAACTATTGCTGAGGCACTAAAAAACAATCTTCCCAAACCTCAAGGTCCTCCTGTGTCTGCAAACAACAATGCCTCTCCTTAGTGATGTGTAAAGCACACATCAAATCAACACCAAACACAGCACACATGTCTATGCCCAATGGATCCCCAAAAACAAAGCCCATAAGGCAAGCAAATAATTTACCCAGGACTCCTGTCATAAGCAAGTATACCTCAGGTTGGGTAAACAGGGTGATATCCTAGAGTTTATAACAGTGCAGTCACCTTAGATAGTTGCTTACCATATATTTGCAAGCTATAGGTCACCATTTATATCACAAGAAATCCAAAAGAGCTTACTTTGTCCTACTGGAGTCGCTCAACATGTAATCAAACACTCTATTCATGAGAGATTTTACTTCTCTTGAGACTGGGAAACATACACTGCCTCCAGCTTGCAGACACAATGTATTCAGGAGTTGATCAGTTCATGTGCACTTCAACCATAGGCTCAAACATTCTGGACCTAAACCTCACAAATATGGGAAAGCACTGCATCTCCCCATATCACAACATGATCTCATTTAAAATAAAACTCAACTTGGAAAACCCACTAAAAATTGTTACAGTTAGAAACTATTCAGTTTGTGAAAATTCAGTGCCCTACCTTACCCAGAGTTTACAACAGCCTATTATTCACAGAAACACTGTACAAACTTGTAAATGGCTGCACAGAAAATGCTGTACCTACCAGAAGTAAGCCCAAAAATAAACCACACTGCAGAAATCTTAATCTTAACAGACAATTATTACAGGGTATATAACAATATGAAAAAAGTCATGGCCAAAGTTAGAAAAAGCAACTCTCATAATGCCAACAGCTCACTAATTAAACTGAATAGATAACTAAGAGGAGTAATTAAATTCAACAAGGCCATTTACAGGTTCAAAAGACCTTACCAGGCTAACGACAACCACAAGACCTTCTACAGCTATTCCGGAAACCTCAAAGGCAACACGTAACAGTATAAGGCAACACGTAACAGTATAAGGCAACACGTAACGGTATAAGGCAACACGTAACAGCATAAGGCAACACGTAACAGTATAAGGCAACACGTAACAGTATAAGGCAACACGTAACGGTATAAGGCAACACGTAACGGTATAAGGCAACACGTAACGGTATAAGGCAACACGTAACAGTATAAGGCAACACGTAACGGTATAAGGCAACACGTAACGGTATGCAGAACTGGTAGAAAATGGTACCTCCTACCCTGAGCAGAGAGACACAGTGAATCTACTGCCCAACAAATTCAGTTCATACATCGCCCCCCACTCTTTCTCTGCCACTCCTGTTGAAATCCATACCAGCAACCCCCACCACCCCACTATCAGCAAGGAGCCAGTCAAAGCGGTGCTTACTAAGGCTAAAAACACAGTCTCTAAGGGGCCCAACAATATCCCAGGTTGTCTCCTGAATAGCCTGAAACATGACCTATCAGGACCACTTGAGTCACATTTCAACTACAGCCTCAGAACAGACTATTTGGAATCTGACTGGAGAACGGCAGCATTTATACCCCTTTACAAGGATGGACCATCAACCGACCCCAGGAACTACAGACCCATTTGTCTGACTGGTCTAAAATGCAAAGCCATGGACTGAATTACCACAGAAATGGTCAGCAAAGACATTGACAGTCTATGGACTCTGCAACCATCCCAGTTTGGTTTTGTCAAAGGAAGGTAATCTGGTAGACTTCTTTGAGAAGGTTACAAAAGCAAAGGATGATCGCTTTGGAGTCCAGTCTCTATACTCTGTCTCCCACAGGTTGTTGAAAGGTGATCTCTGCTTGGCATATAAGGCATCCTTATATCCAGCCCTGATGGAGTTTTTGCACATCTGCAAAATGAACAGCACCAGAAACACTAGCTCCAGGGATTTGAATTTTGCTTCTGACATAAATAGAACATGCTTGTGACACAGATGTGTGTATCAAAGTATCCACATGCTCTGAAAAAGGTTTCATATAGGTTCATAGGTTAGTACTAGGCTAACTGCCCTTGCGAGCCATTTTAAACCTAGCCAATTATTCCTTGTGAGACTCAAACCCTGCACCTTGAGTTTGTAAGGCAAACACCTTAACCATTCGGCCACCCTCCCAACCCCAATCTATCCAGGTGAAGCAGAGAACCCTACCCTATTCATAGGTTCTTAGGTTCATAAGTTGGTACTAGGCTATCAGCCCTAGGGCCTATACAAGCCTAGCCATAAAAGTTTATGCAACCTTGACCACTGGATGGGTTCTCATATTTTTTCCTGGGCTGGACTCCATGTCTCTTATAGACAGAAGCCAACAGTAAACATTCCCTATCTAACATACCATCAACATAACTTTTTATCAACCTCATAAGTAACATACCCATCCTAACAAACGTCCCCCTCCAGATAAAATGCAGATGTTACAAGGGGATGCAGTTGGGTTGGGTTGCATGGCTAGCCTTATAAACACCCTGTTGGTCATTAGCCTAGTTCATACCTGTGAAACTATATTGTGCATTACTGTAAGCTGTGAGAAAATGAGTTTGTTTCATACTTCTAATCATGATATTGTTTTTTCATATCAAGCAGTGGTTGCTCTGTTTGGAAAATTTGCTGTAGTTTTGGAGAATGGTTAGTACTGCTGAGCTGTGCGGAAGAGGAGGTAGCAGGATTGTAAAGCATTGTCACTAAAATGACTGTTCTGTTAGGTATGTTTTACGTTTTATATAGTACTCTGTAGTATTATATAGTAGCATCATACGTTATTTAGTAGTCCCACTACTAGCAGTAATGATAATGACTGTTCTGTTAGGTACGTTTTACGTTTTATATAGTACTCTGTAGTATTATATAGTAGCATCGTACGTTATTTAGTTGTTAGGTATGTTTTACGTTTTATGTAGTACTCTGTAGTATTATATAGTAGCATCGTACGTTATTTAGTTGTTAGGTATGTTTTACGTTTTATATAGTACTCTGTAGTATTATATAGTAGCATCGTACGTTATTTAGTAGTCCTACTACTAGCAGTAATGATAATGACTGTTCTGTTAGGTATGTTTTACGTTTTATATAGTACTCTGTAGTATTATATAGTAGCATAGTACGTTATTTAGTAGTCCTACTACTAGCAGTAATGATAATGACTGTTGTGTTAGGTATGTTTTACATTTTATATAGTACTCTGTAGTATTATATAGTAGCATCGTACGTTATTTAGTAGTCCTACTACTAGCAGTAATGATAATGACTGTTCTGTTAGGTATGTTTTACATTTTATATAGTACTCTGTAGTATTATATAGTAGCATTGTACGTTATTTAGTAGTCCTACTACTAGCAGTAATGATAATGACTGTTCTGTTAGGTATGTTTTACGTTTTACATAGTACTCTGTAGTATTATATAGTAGCATTGTACGTTATTTAGTAGTCCTACTACTAGCAGTAATGATAATGACTGTTCTGTTAGGTATGTTTTACATTTTATGTAGTACTCTGTAGTATTATATAGTAGCATCGTACGTTATTTAGTAGTCCTACTACTAGCAGTAATGATAGATGACTGTTCTGTTAGGTATGTTTTACGTTTTATATAGTACTCTGTAGTATTATATAGTAGCATCGTACGTTATTTAGTAGTCCTACTACTAGCAGTAATGATAATGACTGTTCTGTTAGGTATGTTTTACCTTTTATATAGTACTCTGTAGTATTATATAGTAGCATCGTACGTTATTTAGTAGTCCTACTACTAGCAGTAATGATAATGACTGTTCTGTTAGGTATGTTTTACGTTTTATATAGTACTCTGTAGTATTATATAATAGCATCATACGTTATTTAGTAGTCCTACTAGTAGCAGTAATGATAGATGACTGTTCTGTTAGGTATGTTTTACGTTTTATATAGTACTCTGTAGTATTATATAGTAGCATCATACGTTATTTAGTAGTCCTACTACTAGCAGTAATGATAATGACTGTTCTGTTAGGTATGTTTTACGTTTTATATAGTACTCTGTAGTATTATATAGTAGCATCGTACGTTATTTAGTTGTTAGGTATGTTTTACATTTTATATAGTACTCTGTAGTATTATATAGTAGCATCGTACGTTATTTCGTAGTCCTACTACTAGCAGTAATGATAATGACTGTTCTGTTAGGTATGTTTTACGTTTTATATAGTACTCTGTAGTATTATATAGTAGCATCGTATGTTATTTAGTAGTCCTACTACTAGCAGTAATGATAATGACTGTTCTGTTAGGTATGTTTTACGTTTTATATAGTACTCTGTAGTATTATATAGTAGCATCATACGTTATTTAGTAGTCCTACTACTAGCAGTAATGATAATGACTGTTCTGTTAGGTATGTTTTACGTTTTATATAGTACTCTGTAGTATTATATAGTAGCATCGTACGTTATTTAGTAGTCCTACTACTAGCAGTAATGATAGATGACTGTTCTGTTAGGTATGTTTTACGTTTTATATAGTACTCTGTAGTATTATATAGTAGCATCGTATGTTATTTAGTTGTTAGGTATGTTTTACGTTTTATATAGTACTCTGTAGTATTATATAGTAGCATCGTACGTTATTTAGTAGTCCTACTACTAGCAGTAATGATAATGACTGTTGTGTTAGGTATGTTTTACGTTTTATATAGTACTCTGTAGTATTATATAGTAGCATCGTATGTTATTTAGTAGTCCTACTACTAGCAGTAATGATAATGACTGTTCTGTTAGGTATGTTTTACATTTTATATAGTACTCTGTAGTATTATATAGTAGCATAGTACGTTATTTAGTAGTCCTACTACTAGCAGTAATGATAATGACTGTTCTGTTAGGTATGTTTTACGTTTTATATAGTACTCTGTAGTATTATATAGTAGCATCGTACGTTATTTAGT
The DNA here is from genome assembly GCF_019279795.1 of Protopterus annectens. Taxonomy (NCBI): domain Eukaryota; kingdom Metazoa; phylum Chordata; order Ceratodontiformes; family Protopteridae; genus Protopterus; species Protopterus annectens. The sequence goes on from NC_056729.1 coordinate 1,773,634,935, forward strand.
AGTCCTACTACTAGCAGTAATGATAATGACTGTTCTGTTAGGTATGTTTTACGTTTTATATAGTACTCTGTAGTATTATATAGTAGCATCGTATGTTATTTAGTAGTCCTACTACTAGCAGTAATGATAATGACTGTTCTGTTAGGTATGTTTTACGTTTTATATAGTACTCTGTAGTATTATATAGTAGCATCATACGTTATTTAGTAGTCCTACTAGTAGCAGTAATGATAGATGACTGTTCTGTTAGGTATGTTTTACATTTTATATAGTACTCTGTAGTATTATATAGTAGCATCATACGTTATTTAGTAGTCCTACTACTAGCAGTAATGATAATGACTGTTCTGTTAGGTATGTTTTACGTTTTATATAGTACTCTGTAGTATTATATAGTAGCATCGTCGTTATTTAGTAGTCTACTAGCAGCAGAATTGATAATGACTGTTCTGTTAGGTATGTTTTACGTTTTATATAGTACTCTGTAGTATTATATAGTAGCATCATACGTTATTTAGTAGTCCTACTACTAGCAGTAATGATAATGACTGTTCTGTTAGGTATGTTTTACGTTTTATGTAGTACTCTGTAGTATTATATAGTAGCATCGTATGTTATTTAGTAGTCCTACTACTAGCAGTAATGATAATGACTGTTCTGTTAGGTATGTTTTACGTTTTATATAGTACTCTGTAGTATTATATAGTAGCATCAGTCACGTTATTTAGTAGTCCTACTACTAGCAGTAATGATAGATGACTGTTCTGTTAGGTATGTTTTACGTTTTATATAGTACTCTGTAGTATTATATAGTAGCATCGTACGTTATTTAGTAGTCCTACTACTAGCAGTAATGATAATGACTGTTCTGTTAGGTATGTTTTACGTTTTATATAGTACTCTGTTGTATTATATAGTAGCATCGTCACGTTATTTAGTAGTCCTACTACTAGCAGTAATGATAATGACTGTTCTGTTAGGTATGTTTTACGTTTTATATAGTACTCTGTAGTATTATATAGTAGCATCGTACGTTATTTAGTAGTCCTACTACTAGCAGTAATGATAATGACTGTTCTGTTAGGTATGTTTTACGTTTTATATAGTACTCTGTAGTATTATATAGTAGCATAGTACGTTATTTAGTAGTCCTACTACTAGCAGTAATGATAATGACTGTTCTGTTAGGTATGTTTTACGTTTTATATAGTACTCTGTAGTATTATATAGTAGCATAGTACGTTATTTAGTAGTCCTACTACTAGCAGTAATGATAATGACTGTTGTGTTAGGTATGTTTTACATTTTATATAGTACTCTGTAGTATTATATAGTAGCATCATACGTTATTTAGTAGTCCTACTACTAGCAGTAATGATAATGACTGTTCTGTTAGGTATGTTTTACGTTTTATATAGTACTCTGTAGTATTATATAGTAGCATCGTACGTTATTTAGTAGTCCTACTACTAGCAGTAATGATAATGACTGTTCTGTTAGGTATGTTTTACGTTTTATATAGTACTCTGTAGTATTATATAGTAGCATTGTACGTTATTTAGTAGTCCTACTACTAGCAGTAATGATAATGACTGTTCTGTTAGGTATGTTTTATGTTTTATGTAGTACTCTGTAGTATTATATAGTAGCATCGTACGTTATTTAGTAGTCCTACTACTAGCAGTAATGATAGATGACTGTTCTGTTAGGTATGTTTTACGTTTTATATAGTACTCTGTAGTATTATATAGTAGCATCGTATGTTATTTAGTAGTCCTACTACTAGCTGTAATGATTATGTCTGTTCTGTTAGGTATGTTTTACGTTTTATATAGTACTCTGTAGTATTATATAGTAGCATCGTACGTTATTTAGTAGTCCTACTACTAGCAGTAATGATAATGACTGTTCTGTTAGGTATGTTTTACGTTTTATATAGTACTCTGTAGTATTATATAGTAGCATCGTACGTTATTTAGTAGTCCTACTACTAGCAGTAATGATAATGACTGTTCTGTTAGGTATGTTTTACGTTTTATATAGTACTCTGTAGTATTATATAGTAGCATCATACGTTATTTAGTAGTCCTACTACTAGCAGTAATGATAATGACTGTTCTGTTAGGTATGTTTTACGTTTTATATAGTACTCTGTAGTATTATATAGTAGCATTGTACGTTATTTAGTAGTCCTACTACTAGCAGTAATGATAATGACTGTTCTGTTAGGTATGTTTTACGTTTTATGTAGTACTCTGTAGTATTATATAGTAGCATCATACGTTATTTAGTAGTCCTACTACTAGCAGTAATGATAGATGACTGTTCTGTTAGGTATGTTTTACGTTTTATATAGTACTCTGTAGTATTATATAGTAGCATCGTACGTTATTTAGTAGTCCTACTACTAGCTGTAATGATAATGACTGTTCTGTTAGGTATGTTTTACGTTTTATATAGTACTCTGTAGTATTATATAGTAGCATCGTACGTTATTTAGTAGTCCTACTACTAGCAGTAATGATAATGACTGTTCTGTTAGGTATGTTTTACGTTTTATATAGTACTCTGTAGTATTATATAGTAGCATCGTACGTTATTTAGTAGTCCTACTACTAGCAGTAATGATAATGACTGTTCTGTTAGGTATGTTTTACGTTTTATATAGTACTCTGTAGTATTATATAGTAGCATCGTACGTTATTTAGTAGTCCTACTACTAGCAGTAATGATAATGACTGTTCTGTTAGGTATGTTTTACGTTTTATATAGTACTCTGTAGTATTATATAGTAGCATCGTACGTTATTTAGTTGTTAGGTATGTTTTACGTTTTATATAGTACTCTGTAGTATTATATATTAGCATCGTACGTTATTTAGTAGTCCTACTACTAGCAGTAATGATAATGACTGTTCTGTTAGGTATGTTTTACGTTTTATATAGTACTCTGTAGTATTATATAGTAGCATCGTACGTTATTTAGTAGTCCTACTACTAGCAGTAATGATAATGACTGTTCTGTTAGGTATGTTTTACGTTTTATATAGTGCTCTGTAGTATTATATAGTAGCATCGTACGTTATTTAGTAGTCCTACTACTAGCAGTAATGATAGATGACTGTTCTGTTAGGTATGTTTTACGTTTTATATAGTACTCTGTAGTATTATATAGTAGCATCATACGTTATTTAGTTGTTAGGTATGTTTTACGTTTTATATAGTGCTCTGTAGTATTATATAGTAGCATCGTACGTTATTTAGTAGTCCTACTACTAGCAGTAATGATAATGACTGTTCTGTTAGGTATGTTTTACGTTTTATATAGTACTCTGTAGTATTATATAGTAGCATAGTACGTTATTTAGTAGTCCTACTACTAGCAGTAATGATAATGACTGTTCTGTTAGGTATGTTTTACGTTTTATATAGTACTCTGTAGTATTATATAGTAGCATCGTACGTTATTTAGTAGTCCTACTACTAGCAGTAATGATAATGGCTGTTCTGTTAGGTATGTTTTACGTTTTATATAGTACTCTGTAGTATTATATAGTAGCATAGTACGTTATTTAGTAGTCCTACTACTAGCAGTAATGATAATGACTGTTCTGTTAGGTATGTTTTACGTTTTATATAGTACTCTGCAGAATTATATAGTAGCATCGTACGTTATTTAGTAGTCCTACTACTAGCAGTAATGATAATGACTGTTCTGTTAGGTATGTTTTACGTTTTATATAGTACTCTGTAGTATTATATAGTAGCATCGTACGTTATTTAGTAGTCCTACTACTAGCAGTAATGATAATGACTGTTCTGTTAGGTATGTTTTACGTTTTATATAGTACTCTGTAGTATTATATAGTAGCATCGTACGTTATTTAGTAGTCCTACTACTAGCAGTAATGATAATGACTGTTCTGTTAGGTATGTTTTACGTTTTATATAGTACTCTGTAGTATTATATAGTAGCATCGTACGTTATTTAGTAGTCCTACTACTAGCAGTAATGATAGATGACCAACTCAAGTCTGATCTTATGTAAACAACTGCATCAAAAAAGACACACCAAAAACTTGTCCTCTTTATCAAAACAAAAGGTTTCTAATAAAGCAAAATCACCCTCTCTCATGTGTATCTCCTGCATAGCCTTCTATATAGCTGCCAAATTCTTACCAATTTTAACTCCACACTACTAACTAAACTAGAGTCTACCTACAACAAGGTTGCCAGATTTGCTGCGCACCAAACTTATAAATCACATCGTCTTTCATTAAGATACCTAAACTGGCTGGAATTACCTCACCAGCTTCTACTCTGTCAACTACAAATAATTCACTCTATACTATACCTGAAATCCATCTGCCCTAGCCTATCTCCCCTCAGCTCTCAATATTCCCCCACTACGTCCCTACGTAGCTCTGACCTTAACCTACTACAAATATACAAAGTTAAGACTAAAATGGGCTGCAACCTCTACAGCTACAATCCTACCATATCATGGAATAAATTACCATTAGAAATCAGGTCCCTCAAATATCCAAATCAATTCAAAACTGCCCCTAATGAGCACCTCCAAATGCACTGGTCCTGCCTCTGCACCCATCCTCCCTGATCTAGACCAGCCACTAGCGAGCACCTCCAAACGCACTGGTCCTGCTCTGCACCCATCCTCCCTGATCTAGCACATTAACTCATATTTAATCACCAAAACTTCACAACTTCTTAGCTCGTAAACCTCCTCAAAGGATCGCTCTTCTTCTCCATCTCCTACCTCCATTTCTAATGTCACAGATCTCATGAAATAACTATGTCACTATGAAGTCATTTCACTGTTTATTGAAAATGTTTGTATCGAATAATTTCTCTTACGTACGCTTATTATGTTTTGTTTTCACTATTATTTTTCTGATAAAATGTATTTCATTGTATGTATACATTGTAACCCGCTTACACTGTTAACACTAAATTGTAAAACTGTGGAGCTTTTCTCCCCGGGGGTCCGCTGAAAAAGGGCTACTTAGCTCAGTCGGATTAACCTGGTCAACAAATGTGAAATAAAAATAGTAAATAAATACTATGGAATTCCTAGCTTTTTATTTTTAGTTTTTCATGTGACAAACTATATAACAATCAAACTTTAGATTGTGGTTGACAATGATCATTGGAAGTTTAGTACAGTATTGTTCTATGGGGATATCTTCAGTGATGCAGTTATGAAATCTTAGTGAGTACAACAGAATTAATTTAGTGCTGCTATACATTTAAACATTACATATATATATATATATATATATATATATATATATATATATATATATATATATATATGTGTGTGTGTGTGTGTGTGTGTGTATATATATATATATATATACATATATATATATATATATATATATATATGTATATGTATATATATATATATATATATATATATATATATATATATATATATATATATATATATACATACACACACATGTGTGTGTGTGTGTGTGTGTGTGTGTGTGTGTGTGTGTCTGTGTGTGTGTGTGTGTGTGTGTGTGTGTGTGTGTGTGTGTGTGTGTGTATCGATCCATCACTCCATCTGCAACCCCTTTTTTCCATGTTTGTAGGTGGCATTTACTAATATTTCGGAATGTGTTATCCAATTTTCAGAGTTGAGACGGGCTCGTCATGTGATGACGTGGTTGAGCGAGTGTTTTGGGTGAACATGAAAATGAGTCATCTATGTATTATAATAATGAGGGATTGCTGACTGATTATGTACATATTACTGAATGTTATGTACATATTACAGATTATGTACATATTACAGATTATGCAGTGGTGCAATGGTAGCTTTGTTGCCTCTCAGCAAGAGGTTCTCCCATTTGATTCTCGGCTTGGGTTGGGAGTGCTTTCTGTGTGGAGTCTGCATGTCCTCCACGTGGTCGAGTGGGCATTCGAAAGATATGCGTTGAATGGGCATGCCTTCGTTGAAGGTTGGGCATTGGGCTGGCAACTCAACACCATAAAAACCAACTGCCAATCATTAGCGGACCGGAGTTCCGCTGTGGTGACCCCTAACCAGGAAAAGCCGAAAGACAAACAACAACAACAACAACTGATTTATGTACATATTACTGATTATGTACATATTACTTTTATGTAGATATTACAGATTATGTACATATTACAGATTATGTACATATTACTGACTGTTATGTATATATTACTGACTGTTACGTACATATTACTGATTGTTATGTGCATATTACAGATTGTTATGTACCTGTTATTGATGGATATATTAAACAAGACAAGGCCTAGGATGGCTCCTTGAGGTATGCCTACAGGCACAGGTAAATAAGAGAAGTATGCATTTTAACAGCATATACATTAAGATCTTTTGTGTAACTTTTGAACCAGTCCATTGTTCCTCTGCATATATTTATAATGACCTGGCCAGTCTAGTGAGTAAAAAGTGATGGGCAGCTGTTTCAAAATCCTTTGCTAAGTCATTTTCTGATTTATTATATTCCTAAAACTAATTACGTCAGTTTCTGTAGTATGATTAGATGGATATTATGTAGTTAAAACCATTTTTTTGTATTTTTAATCAAATAGGTAGAATTTCTTTGCATAAAATTAATTTTAGCACTTTTAAAAATGGCTCATGAAAAAAGCTATATATTGGTAGGTTGAGAATTCAGGTGTTTCCTTCTTTATGTATTGGAATTATGCGGAACTTTTGTCAGAGTGCAGGCACATAATGTCCTGTACTGATTTAGCAATTAGCACTGCTATTAAGGGTATTGTAGAGGTTAAATGCCAATTCAAATGGTCTAAGATTGGGAAGGCTCTGGTCATGAGTAAGTAGTGCCCTGGGATCAACAAGTGTGATGCCATAATTTAGAGAAAAAATAGTTGGTGATAACTGGTTGCATAGTTGTTGTCATTCTAGGGGATTTTAGTATGATTCAGCATGGAAGTAAATGGCTATTTTATTCTTTCCTGAGGATCTTTTAGACCCCTTTCAATGAGGCTTCTGTGGTCTGGCTGAAGCTTTTATTGCCCAAGGGTACATTTTTTAAGCAGCGTAGACATTTTACCATTGTACATTCTAACCTTCATTTTGTATATAACAAATGGAAAAAAGTTATAGCTAAAATCAGTCTAAGGTTAAGAGCAATTTCCATAACGATAGGACCGCTCTAATTAAACTAAACAGGAAACTAAGAACAAATCAAATCCAAGAAAATTTAAAGGTGTTACTGCTCAATGCCAGAAGTCTAAACAAAAGACTCTGGTCCCAACAAACTCTCCTCACTCTAAATAATGATTACCTCTGTGCTGTCACTGAGACATGGTTTAAAGGCACAGAGAGGATGCCTTCCACACATTTAGACCAGGGACTAAAGGTGCATGTTTCTTGATTTACATCAAAAATAAATATACATCAAGGCTAGTCAAACAGGACAATGCACTTAAGCTTCTCCACATTCAGATCACCATAGGCAAAATCCCATACCACTTCCTTGCAAGCTAGAGGTCCCCTCTATGATCCAGGAATGCCAGAACATTTATTAAAACTTGTTGTAAACATTCATCATTGACCTTAGGATCATATTAATGGGTGACTTTACATCATTATTAACTGGGAATCATATTTGACACCAAACATGCAGGCACAGAGATTCATGGAACAGATTGTCAATAAGCAGACCAAGGGTGCAAGCATACTCAGTCTTGTCCTCACTAATATAGGAGAGAACTGCACAACCCCTAGTGTAATGTCTTCTCTGGTAAGGTCAAACCACAAAATGGTCTCCTTTGAAGTAAAACTAAAACCTGGAACCCTAGCTAACCCTAGAATGTTCAAGAACTACTCTAAGGCCAATTCCCTTCCACTAAGTGTTAACCCAGCAACATTTCAAGGACAAACACAAGGCATTCTTTAGCTATGTCCACATCCTCAAAGGTAATGCACAGTTCTGTGCATAGCTCATTGTTAATGCAGCCAACTATACTGAGTCAGAAGATATAGCAAACCTACTGGCTGAAAAATTCAGCTCCACTTTTACCCCTCTGTCCCACTCCACCTCCTCTCAAGAAATACCATCAAATATAACTCCTCCTACTATCACTAGGGAACAGATCCTTATTGCTTTTCTGACTTGAAACTGTAGTTTTATTGGCCACTAGGGGTCATTTCCATAACTCCTTCATTTGTCCTCGGAGGAGTGGTTTAGGGCAGTGACTTGTGGTTTGTTGGCCAATTTGGGTCATTTCCTGTCTTATCCGGCCCCCTGCTATAAAGCACGCTTTAGCCGATTTAGCCAGGAGTTGCTACTGTTGCACACTAGGGCAGCTCGGTTAAGCAGGTTTAAACTATTCTACCTAAAGTCCACTCTTCAAATTTTCCTTAAACTACCTTCCTCGAACTATACTACTGATCTAATCAGCGTATCCTATAATTAAAAGATCATCTCTACTTGACTCCAAGTAGACTATTCTCTATCTGTTAAACGTAGCACTTGCTCCTACAGTACTTATAACCTTGATACGCACTCTGGTCATAGATAGTACCCCAAAGGCAACCCCCATTTCTCGGTCACCCGTCCCCGGAATCTTTTTAAAGTTTTTTGTCTATTCCTTCTAGCATGTCGAGGATCAGTTGCTAGTGTCCTCTCCTGCTCAGCTGGTGAACCTGGGAATATTGAGGCAATGTTACAATTGCCTCATGTACCTGAACAACCCTCTCCTCCTCCCACAAAACACAAATACATGCGAGAGATGCAACTACACGGCCAAACTGGAGGCTGAGCTCTCTCTCCATAGGACTGGCAAGACCAGTCAGAGGAGAAGGTTACCACACACACTATAGACCCAGTCTCACATATTACCATTACAACCTCAAATCATACACATAAACACACAAAGACATACTCGGAGGCTCTGATCAAAAATCTACCAAAACAGCAGAGGCCACCAAGACACACCAAACAAAACCCACCACCTCAGAACACAACAACTGCAACACATAGACCTCACAGTCAGAGTGTCAAACAGTCACAGCCCTTAAGGCCAAACACAATGCCAGACACACTAGTCATTGGTGACTCCATAGTCAGACACACTGGCGTCGCTCACCAGACTGAGTAAGGAGAAGGTCACAGTAAGCTGCCTGTGAGCTAGAATCCGCCACATAGCGCAAGCACTCAGGTCTCTCAACAGCAGGTACAAATATGATTCAGTCATTGTCCATGCTGGTGTAAGCGACCTGAGACGTACCTCCTTGGACTACATGAAAAGAGACATTGAGGAGCTCTCTGATTATGTAGCCCAGACAGGTATGACCCTGACCTTGAGCAGTATCCTACCTTCACCAAGAATGATGCCACAATACAGAGATAAGATGATCAGCTTTAACAATTGGCTTAAACACTGGTGTCATTCAAAGGGGATCCAGTGTCTGTCTGCCTGGGATGACATGCTGGACAAGCCACTGCTCGGCTTGCACCTGTCACCCTGGGATTCGGATATTGGCAAAGGCTCTTGCCACCCCATAGTGCCTTTTTAGGCAAGGCTCAAATTCTAAACATACCACCCTAGAACACAAAAAGGAAAAAACTAAGGGTAATGCTGCTCAATGCCAGAAGTCTAAATCTCAAAATGCATGCACTCGAGGCCCTTCTCAGTATGGAGAACATCGATGTCTGTGCTGTGACAGAAACCTGGTTCAAGGCTCCTGAGAGCACCCAGCTATCAGGTTTTACCTCATATCATGCGTTCCGGCCCCAAAATCTGGACAATACCAAGAAAGGAGGGGTATCCATATTCATCAAGGACACCCACACCTCAAGACTGGTGGCCGATGCATCGGAGACCATCCAGGTGCAATTAACCATAGGCAAGACTGCTCTGCAAATTGTAGCATGTTACAGGCCACCCTCACAAACTCAGGAACCTCACATGGCCTTCCTGAAAACACTAGAGGGATAAATGTATCACCAAACACCATCATACTAGGTGACTTCAATTACCCTAATATAGACTGGGAACACTACTCAAGCCCAAACACCCTAGCCCAAAAGTTCCTGGAATTCATAAACTCAAATGCCATGGAACAACTAGTCACCATCCCCACAAGAGGAGATAACATACTTGATCTCATCATCACGAACATGGGAGCACAATGTTCAACACCGGAGGTGTACCCCTCACTGGTGAGATCAGACCACAAACTAATCTCGCTGGAGGTCCTCATCCCACCCCACCTGAAATAAAAAGACCACAGTAAAGAACTTCTCAAAGCCGACTTCACACTTCTAAAGACTAGTGTGGTCTCCTTTAAGGCCCGGAAAACAGTACTCAAGCAGCTGAATCACTTACAAATGCCTTCTACCAGCACCTGCAGGACTGCATGGATAAGGCAATCCCAAAGACTCTTTGTACCAAAGCAAAGCATCCAGTCTGGTGGACCCCAGCCATAAACAAACTCTACAACAAAGGAGGAAGCTACTACAAGATAGAGCAAAATCCTTAAAAGGTAAGACACCCTTGATCACTATAAGTAAAAACTAAGAGCTCTCATAAAATCATCCAAAGCAAATTTCGAGAGAAAATAGCTAAAGACTCAAAAGACAATCATAAGGCCTTCTTTAGCTATGTTAGAAACCTGGGAGGAATCTCCCAGTTACGCACAGAGCTAGTTCAAAATGATGTGAAGATTACTGGTCCTACAGACATTGCCAACATACTGGCTGACAGGCTCAGTGCAAACTTCTCCTCCCCAAAAGGAGAGATATCTATACCAAACGATTGCAGCCCCCAAACATCTCGCCCAAGTGAGAACTGCTCTCTCAAAGCAAAAACACAGCATCCATGGGACCTGATGGTGTCGGCTGTGTGCTCCATGAACTCAATGAGAATTAAACCCACAGCTAGCACAGCTGTTTAATCAAAGTCTTACCTCTGGCTAGGTATCCACGCAGTTGGGCACTGCAACTGTGGTACCACTTCACACAGGCGCTGCCTCCACCGACCCTGGAAATTACCGCCCATTAGCTTGACAAGCCTTATCTGCAAAGCCATGGAGAGGATCATAATGGACCTCATAAATAAAGACATAGGGAATTTGCAGACTTTGGATCCAACCCAGTTTGGCTTTGTCAAAGGCAGATCATGCCTTTTAAACTTGGTTGACTTTTGAAACAGTCACCAAAGCCATTGATGAGGAAAGGCAGTCCATACAGCCTACCTCGATCTGGCTAAGGCCTTCGATACAATACCCCATTGGTATCATTGAAAAACTCATCAGCTTAAATGTCAACCCATACATCACAAGATGGGTTGCAAACTGGCTGAGTGACAGAACCCACAGGGTCAGAGCTGCTGGCGCCATGTCAGACTCAAAGCCTGTCACAAATGGTGTCCCACAGGGCTCAGTCCTGGGCCCACTCTTGTTTGGCATCTACTTTTCCAAGTACAAGCAAACACAGGAGGGTTATGGCTGACAAAGTTTGCAGATGACTGCAAACTGCCATAGTAGAAAACACATCTGACACAGATATCCTTCAGAAGGGTCTCACAGAAGCGGATAACTGGTGCCAGAGCCAAGTTAAATGCCAAAAATGCATAGTCATACCCTTCGGAAAAACAAGGTTACCCCTAGCTACCAAATAGGTGGCAATCCACTGAGCACAGAAGAAGTTATCAGGGACCTGGGGACCCAGGTTGATAGTAGTCTGTCATTCGACACCCATGTAGCTAAAGTAGTTAGGAAGACCTTCTACATTGCCCACCTTATCATGAAGGGATTCTCATCTAGATCAAGGGAGGTCATAGTCTCCCTTTACTCATCACTCATCAGACCAATGATTGAGTACAATGCCCCATTGAATGTATCTGACCCGACACTTGCAGCAGCTGGAGAGGCCACAAAGTTCCTCACCAAAAGGATAAAGGGTCTCAAAAATCTGTCCTATGCTGCCCGACTGAAAGAACTCCAGCTCTATTCAGTAAACACGCTGCTCAGAGGTGACCTTTGCCTAACATACAAGGCCATGTCAAACCCAGATTTGATGAATATGCTTCACCTCAAAAAATCTAGATCCATCAGAGCCACAAGGGCGGAGACTTAAACCTTGACACGGCTATTAATAGGACGTGCTGGAGGGATAGATTCATCACCCAAAGACTCCCTATGCTGTGGAACAAAATCCCGGTACATGTGAGGCAGAGCACCTCGCTGGCCTTGTTCAAGAGAAATCTTGACCAATGGATGGGAGATCGCAGATATACCCCAGGGATTACCTCAGTGTCACTGCTCGACAGAGGCACAGAAAAATAATGGGTATAGTTCCCCATACTAAAGGGGTGGCCTAAGCCACAAAACGATGGGCTAGGCTTGTAAATGCCCTCGGGCAGATAGCCTAGTATGAACCTATGAACCTATGAACCTATAAGGCCAAGAACACTGCATCAGTGTGGCCAGGCATATTCACAGGATGCCTTCTAAATAGGATGAAATGTGACCTATTAGGGCCTCTGGAATTGCTATTTTGTTGTAACCTCCAAACAAACTTTGCGCCTCATGAATGGAGAACAACAGTCATTCCTCTGTACAAAGGTGGGCCATATACAGACCCTGGCAACTGCAGGCCCATAGGGTTCACTAGTCTCACATGAAAGCCATGGAAAGAATTATCATGAAAATGATCAATAATGACAAAATAAACCTACAGACACTGGACCCAACCCAATTTGGTGTTATCAAGAGCAGGTCATGCCTACTCAACCTGATGGATTTCTTTGAGGTCACCAAAGCAATGGAGGAGGGCACAGCAGCAGAATTACCCCTTCTAAAGATTGCTGTGTCTCAGAGACTACCCCTTCTCTAGAAAAGGCCATCCATGTGAAGCAGAGTTCATCTTAACCCAATTCAAATGCTATTTGCTCAGTTGGATGGGGTACAAGAAATTCATTTTTGGTTTGCATCGATGTCTCTAATAGACAAAGTCAGCCTGTAACTGGTTTATCTCCAAGGGCCCTACTTGCAAATGTTTCACCTTCCAAGCTCCTGCTTACACTTATCCAAGGGTACCAAACCTTGTCAGAGATTTGGAATGCATGGCTAGGCTTAAATAGGCCCTTGTGGTCATTAGCGTAGTAAACACCTATAACCTAAGAGGACTAATTTAGTTCAAAAAGGCTGATTACAAGGTTAAGATAGCCTCAACAAGCTAAGGACAACCCAAAGGCCTTCTACAGTTATGTTCAAAACCTCAAAGGAAGCATGGATCAGTGTCCCAAACTGATGGTCAGTAGTTCCAGATTTACTGAGCACAGTGTGCATCAGTGTCCCAAACTGATGGTCAATAGTTCCAGATTCACTGAACAGAGCGTGCATCAGTGTCCCAAACTGATGGTCAGTAGTTCCAGATTCACTGAGCAGAGCGTGCATCAGTGCCCCAAACTGATGGTCAATAGTTCCAGATTCACTGAGCAGAGTATGCATCAGTGTCCCAAACTGATGGTCAATAGTTCCAAATTCACTAAGCAGAGCGTGCATCAGTGTCCCAAACTGATGGTCAATAGTTCCAGATTCACTGAGCAGAGCGTGCATCAGTGTCCCAAACTGATGGTCAGTAGTTCCAGATTCACTGAGCAGAGTATGCATCAGTGTCCCAAACTGATGGTCAATAGTTCCAGATTCACTGAGCAGAGCATGCATCAGTGTCCCAAACTGATGGTCAATAGTTCCAAATTCACTGAGCAGAGCATGCATCAGTGTCCCAAACTGATGGTCAATAGTTCCAGATTCACTGAGCAGAACGTGCATGTGTCCCAAACTGATGGTCAGTAGTTCCAGATTCACTGAGCAGAGCGTGCATCAGTGTCCCAAACTGATGGTCAATAGTTCCAGATTCACTGAGCAGAGCGTGCATCAGTGTCCCAAACTGATGGTCAATAGTTCCAGATTCACTGAGCAGAGCGTGCATCAGTGTCCCAAACTGATGGTCAATAGTTCCAGATTCACTGAGCAGAGCGTGCATCAGTGTCCCAAACTGATGGTCAGTAGTTCCAGATTCACTGAGCAGAGCATGCATCAGTGTCCCAAACTGATGGTCAATAGTTCCAGATTCACTGAGCAGAGCATGAATCAGTGTCCCAAACTGATGGTCAATAGTTTCAGCTTCACTGAGCAGAGCATGCATCAGTGTCCCAAACTGATGGTCAATAGTTCCAGATTCACTGAGCAGAGCATGCATCTGTGTCCCAAACTGATGGTCAATAGTTCCAGATTCACTGAGCAGTGCATGCATCAGTGTCCCAAACTGATGGTCAATAGTTCCAGATTCACTGAGCAGTGCATGCATCAGTGTCCCAAACTGATGGTCAATAGTTCCAGATTCACTGAGCAGAGCGACATAGAAAATTTGCTGGCTGACAAATTCAGCTCAAACTTCACTCCCCACACTACCCCCTCCCACCTCTTTCCATGAAATGCCTGCTACCATAACTCACCCAACTACTAACAGGGAGCCGGTCCCAGAGGCACTCATTAAGGCCAAAAACACAGCTTCATTGGGCCCCAACAATACCCCAGGATGCTTTTAAATAGCTTGAAGACAAACCTTTCTGGACCAATTGAATCACTTTTAACTGTAGCCTCAAATCAGGCAGTGTACCATGAGAATGGAGAACTGCAATGATTATAACACTTTACAAGGGTGGATCAACAATTGACCATGGAAACTACAGTGTTACTAGTCTAATATGCAAAGCAGTGGAATGAATTATCATGAACAGCAGAAACATAGGCAATTTCAGACACTAAAACCGATGCAGTTTGGGTTTGTCAAGAGAAGGTCACTCTATTAGAACTGATGCACTTCTTTGGGAAGGGCACCAAGGTAATAGATTAGGGGAAAACAGTGCATAGCACCTACCTGGACCAGGCTAAAGCTTTTACTACAAAACCCTATTTGGATACAGTTAACAAGCTCACCAAATGTGGCATAAAAGATTCACTATACAATCTCGAAGTACTGAAATGTTGAATGTCAGTATTTTGAGACTGAATAGTCGAAAACCCACATACACGAAAACCCACAATCACAAATACTACAACCGCGACCTTTCTCACACACACATACACCTACCTAACTAAACAAACATAACAACACACAGAAACACACCCAACCTACCTATAAGCAGGGGGGCAAGCCCCCCTGCACCACCCACGTGGGGGGCTGTTCCCCCTCACCACCCTACTTATATATTCTAACTCCGAGGTCGCACTGAACACACAAACACACAAAAAATACCACTGCACACACTCACACACACTAAAATCCCTACCCAATATCCTCAAACACACAACACTTATCTGAAACCCCAGATAAATCCACAAACTGCACCACACGTAATGAACTGACACCACGACAGTGGCGGATTCAACAATTGTGGATTCGACACTTCCTCATTTGGCATAGTGTACTTTCGAGTAACTACACTTTCCACTATTTGGTCTCGACGTACTGAAATTCAAGATTTCTGTACATCGAGATTGTCTAGTGTCTTCTTCTTCTTCTTTCGGCTTTTCCCGGTTAGGGGTCGCCACAGCGGATCACTTTTTCCATTTCTTCCTGCCCTCTGCATCTTGCTCTGTCACACCAACAACCTGCATGTCCTCTCTAACCACATCCATAAACCTTATCTTAGGCCTTCCTCGTTTCCTCTTACCTGGCAGCTTCATCCTTAGCATCCTTTTCCCAATATACCCAGCATCCCTCCTCAGCACATATCCAAACCAACTCAATCTCGCCTCTCTGGCTTTGTCTCCAAACTGTCCAACCTGGGCTGACCCTCTAATATACTTATTCCTAATCCTGTCTACCCTCATCACACCCAGTGCAAATCTTAACATCTTTAACTCTGTCACATCCAGCTCTGACTCCTGCCTTTTTGTCAATGCCACTGTCTCCAACCCATATAACAGAGCTGGTCTCATTACCCTTTTGTAGACCTTCCCTTTCACTCTTACTGGTACTCGTCTGTCACAAATCACTCCTGACACTCTTCTCCACCCACTCCATCCTGCCTGTACTCTCTTCTTCACCTCTCTTCCACACTCGCCATTACTCTGAACTGCTGATCCCAAGTATTTAAACTCATCCAACTTCACCAACTCTACTCCCTGCATCCTCACCATTCTTCTATCCTCCATTTCATTCACACACATATATTCCAGCTGACCTTCATTCCTCTCCTCTCTAGAGCATATCTCCACCTCTCCAGGGTCTCCACAACCTGTTTCCTACTCTCACTACATATCACAATGTCATCTGCAAACATCATAGTCCACGGGGACTCCTGTCTGATCTCGTCTGTCAACCTGTCCATCACCAGTGCAAATAAGAAAGGGTTCAGAGCTGATCCTTGATGTAATCCCACCTCCACCTTAAATGCATCTGTCACTCCCACTGCAGATCTCACTGCGGTCACACTACCCTTGTACATATCCTGTACCACTCTTACATACTTCTCTGCCACTCCCAACTTCCTCATACAATACCACAACTCCTCTCTAGGCACCCTGTCATATGCTTTCTCTAAGTTCACAAAGAAACAATGCAACTCCTTCTGATCTTCTCTGTACTTCTCCATCAACACTCACAGAGCAAACATTGCATCTGTAGGTTCATAGGTTCATAGGTAGGTACTAGGCTATCGGCCCTGGGGCCTATAGAAGCCCAGCCAAAAAGGTACCCTGGCTTTTGCCACCCAAGAAAATTATTTTCCTGTGCCACTGTCTAGCAGAGCCACAGAAGTGATCCCTGGGGTGAATTTCCTATTTCCCATCCAATCATCAAGATTTTACTTGAAGAGTGCTAATGAGGAGCTTTGTTTGATATAGATAGGTAGTTTATTCCAGAGTATGGGAAGTCTGTGGGACAGGAATCTATCCCTCCGGCATGTTCTGTTTATTGTGGTGACAAGGTTTAGGTCCCTAGAGCATGTAGCTCAGAGGGATTGGGATTTCTTTAAGTGGAGCATGTCCAACAGCTCTGGGCTTGACATAGCTTTGTATGTTAGGCAGAGATCACCTCTGAGTAGGCAATATCTGACAGAGTAAAGCTGGAGTTTTTTGAGACGGTCTACGTAGGGCATCTGTTTGAGGCTGGTAGTCCTCTTTGTGAGGTATTTCTGCGGCCTTTCCAGTTGTTGTAGATGTCTTGTGAGGTACATACCAAAAGGGACATTGCACTCTATAATGGGTCTAATGAGTGATGAGTAGAGGGGAACAATGACCTATTTTTTTCTGGATGAGAAACCTTTTGTGATGAGGTGTGCCACGTAGAAGGATTTCCTGACTACTATGGCGATGTGATTATCAAAGGAGAGATTACTGTCCACCTGTGTCCCAAGGTCTCTTATCACACTTTCGGTGTTAAGTATACTACCGTCTATGTTGTAGTTCATGTAGTGCTCTTTCCTGGCAAGAAACCATACTGCTGATCAGTAATCATTACCTCCCTTCTTAACCTAGCTTCCACTACTCTTTCCCATAATTTCATACTGTGACTGATCAGTTTTATCCCTCTGTAGTTACTACATCTCTGCACATCACCCTTATTCTTAAAAATTGGTACCAAAACACTTTTTCTCCACTCCTCAGTCATCCTCTCACTTTCCAAGATTTCGTTAAACAATCTGGTTAGAAATTCCACTGCCATTTCTCCTAAACACCTCTAAGCTTCCACAGGTATGTCATCTGGACCAACAGCCTTTCCATTCTTCATCCTCTTCATAGCTGTCCTTACTGCCACATTGCTAATCCATTGCACTTCCTGATTCACTATCCCCACATCATCCAACCTTCTCTCTCTCTCATTCTCTTCATTCATCAGCCCCTCAAAGTACTCCTTCCATCTGTTCAACACATTCTCCTCGCTAGTGAGTACATTTCCCTCATTATCCTTTATCACCCTTACCTGCTGCACATCTTTACTAGCTCGGTCCCTCTGTCTAGCTAATCGGTACAGGTCCTTTTCTCCCTCCATAATGTCCAACCTTTCATACAACTATTCACACGCCTTATCCTTAGCCTTCACCACCTCTCTCTTTACCATGCACCTCATCTCCTTATACTCCTGTCTACTTTCTACATCTCTCTGACAATCCCACTTCTTCTTCGCCAACCTCTTTCTCCATATACTCTCCTGTACTTCCTCATTCCATCACCAGGTCTCCTTGTCCCCCTTCTTCTGTTGAGATGTCACACCAAGCACCTTTCTAGCAGTCTCCCTTACTAGCTATGCTGTAGTTACCCAGCTATTCATAGCATCATAGCATCATAGTCTAGTACTAAGCTAACTGCCCTTGCGAGCCATTTTAAGCCTAGCCAATTATCCCTTGTGAGACTCAAACCCTGCACCTTGTGTTTGTAAGGCAAACACCTTAACCATTAGGCCACCCTCCCATACCATATTCGGTAACACTTCACTGCCACCCACTGTCTGTCTTAACTCTTCCCTGAACTCCACCTCACAATCATCCTTTTTCAATTTCCACCATTTGATCCTTGGTGCTGCCCTCACACTCCTCCTCCTCTTCTTGATCAACAATGTCATTCTACAGAGCACCTTTCTATGCTGCCTAACTACATTTTCCCCCATGACCACTTTACAGTCTCCAATCTCCTTCAAACTGGCCCTCCTGCATAGGATATAATCCACCTATGTGCATCTCCTTCCACTCTTGTATGTCACCCTATGCTCCTCCCTCTTGTTAAAATACGTATTCACCACAGCCATGTCCATCCTTTTTGCACAATCCACTACCATCTGTCCTTCTGCATTCCTTTCCTTAACACCATACCTATCCATCACTTCTTCATCCCCTCTGTTCCCTTCAACAACATGCCCATTGAAATCTGCTCCAATCACCACTCTCTCACCCTTGGGTACAGTCATCACCACTTCATCCAACTCACTCCAAAATGTTTCTTTCTCATCCATCACACACCCAACTTGTGGAGCATATGCACTAACATCATTCATCATTACACCATCAATTTCCAGCTTCATAAACATCACTCTATCTGACACTCTTTTCACCTCCAAAACACTCTTGGTATACCGTTTCTTCAGGATAACGCCTACCCCATTTCTCCTCCCATCCACACCATCATAGAACAACTTGAACCCAACTCTAATGCCTTACTTCCCTTCTACCTGGTCTCTTGTACACACAATATATCAACCTTCCTTCTGTCCATCATATCACCTGGTCTCTTGTACACACAATATATCAACCTTCCTTCTGTCCATCATATCAGCTTGCTCTCTCCCTATACCAGTCATGCTGCCAACATTCAAAGTTCCTACCCTCACTACCACACTCCTAACATTTCTGCTCTCTTCCTGCCTTCGGCCATGCCTTCCCCCTCTTCTTCTCCTTCTCCTCCTTTGGCCAATAGTAGCCCAATTTCCGTCAGCACCCTGTCAGCTAACAGTACTGGTGGCGGTCGTTGTTAACCTGGGCCTCGACCAATCCAGTATGTAAATCTGTATTGGTTTCCGCATATCTCATTTGTTAGATGTTTTACGCCGGATGCCCTTCCTGACGCAACCCTGCCCATTTATCCGGGCTTGGGACCAGCACGAAGAAATGCACTGGCTTGTACATCCCCAGTGTCTGGGTTGTCGAGATTGTCTAGTATATCTGACATAAATCCCTACACAGCTCACTGCATTAGCAACTGGCTCAGACAGGAACCAGTAAGTCAGGAACAGTGATACCACCTCCACTAAGAGACCAGTCACCAGTAGGGTACCTCAGGGTTCTGTGCTAGGACTGCTCTATTTTTGGCATCCTCTTCTCAAAGGTAAAGGCTAAAGTATATTGAATTTACCAGGCTGTGGATTGTGATTCATTACTGAGACTAAGCAGAAATTCCTTAAGATTCCAAGAGAAGGATAAGTTATTTCTTACACTTATTTCATTGAATTGCACTTCTGTAATGCTTATAATTGTGCTATACAGTTAATCTACTACATGTTGCACTGTTATAAAGCTTTTCTTACTGTTTCAGTGCATTTATGTACTGTTTTGTACTTTTTTTTTTCATTGCTAGATACAGTTTCTTTACTCTAATTGCATGTTTACTGAATTACTTAACTGTAAACTGCTTTTTCATACTGAGAGTTGTATTTTCTGTTTGTGAGTGCTCTATTCGGGCTTTTCTGTGCATTTTTGATTTTTTTAGGTTTCTGTGTTTTAGTCGGGTATCATATAACTGATTTGTTTGCAGTTAAAACATTCTCTACAGTCTTCTTGCACCTTTATCTGTTTAAAACTTTCATTTAGTGCCTACAGCTATTAGTTATAGTAGTTTCCCACCACCCCTCCCTATTGTTATCTTGTTCTTATAGTTGGCAGCTGTGCAGTTGCCCGCCCATACTGTATATTTGATCTGGGACATTCCTCCCAGTCTAGTATCATTAGTTCATTCTACCTAATAGAGAGAGAACATTTGTGAAAGCCAACCCACTTAGATTCTTTACCTTGAATTAACTTCTGTTCCAGCTTTCTCCTTTTCCACTTTACTAAAAAAAAAAAAAAAAAAAAAAAATTCTAAGCTTGTTTCCCCTCTTTTCTGTAAAGAGTCTAGTCCAGATACAGATTTGGTGTATCCAGGACTGTTTGTAAGCTCCTGAGCCCTCAAGCCTTTCTGTGTTGGAGGGAAGCCTTCAAGCTTATCAGTGGGAGTGGTAAGCACTAGGTAACCTATCTACCACATAAGGAGTGGTTTCTGGGCCCAGAAATTGTAGTTATTGGCCGTTTGGGCAGTATTTCCATCTCTCTCAACTTTCTGATTTAAAAGCCCGCATTTGCACTTGTATCCCCCCTTTTCTGTAACTAGACTAGTCCAGATACAGACTTGTTGTATCCAGGACTGTTTGAAAGCTTCTGAGTGGTGCCAGAGCCTGCTCTTCAATTTTTCCCTTAGATCTACTAGTTCTCTCCTCTCCTGCACTTATACTAGCTTATTAGTCTAGCACTTTACCAGACTTCTAAACGTTCTACAAGGAAACAGATCTAGTACTTATTATCAATGCCCACCCCGCCAGGCATGTCTAAAGGTCACTTCCCTGTGCTTTTTCCTATTAACCTGCTGAACTTGGGCATCCAGAGGCAATGTAGTAACTGCCTCATGTACACCAACAACCCTCTCCTCTCACCTTCCAACACTCAGACTTGTGAGAGATCCACTTATATATCCAAACTGGAAGCCACACACTCTCCAGCCAAGACCGGAATAGCTGGTCAAGAGGAGAAGTTCAACACTTGCACAACACCACATGGAACACATAGCCCTCCGGAACACACACCAGTACTGCCTTCACATAAAAACACAAATCATACACCCAACTTTGTGGAGGCTCCCAATAAAAATCTACCCAAGCAGCAGAGCCCTCCAAGGCAGAAATGCATTCGACTAACAAAACACTAATCACGAGACACACAACTCTCCTAAACAGTGTGCCACTCAGCCAAAGCCCCTAAGCCAAAACAGCATGCCCAACTCACTAGTCATAGGTGACTTGATAGTGAGGCACACTGATGTCCCACTCACTAGGTTGAATAAGGAGAAAGTAACAGTCAGCTGCCTGTCAGGTGCCAGGATCTGACACATAATGCATGCACTCAGGTCGCTCAACAACAGGTACAAATATGACTCTGTCATTGTGCATGTGGGTGTAAATGACCTGAGATGCACCTCCCTGGACTACATGAAAAGAGACATGGAGGAGCTCTCGGATTTTGTAGTCCAGGCGGATATGACTCTAGCCCTGACAAGCACCCTACCATCACCCAGAATGATACCACAGTACAAGCAGAAAATGATTGATCTCAACAATTGGCTAAGTTTCTGGTGTCATTCTAAGGAGATCCAGTACCTGCTTGGGATAACATGACTGACAGACCTCGATGCTTTGCCAGAGATGGCCTGCATCTGTCACCCCTGAACTTTTGGATACTGGCCAAGGCTGTTGCCACCCCCATGGTGCCTTTTTTAGGTGGTGTTCCAAAGACCAAATTACCACCATAACATCTACAAACAAATGCAGTCTAAGGGTCATGTTGCTCAAAGCTAGAAGTCTAAATCTCAAAATGCACTCACTCGAAGCACTTCTTAAAATGGAGAACATCGACATTTGTGCTGTAACAGAGACCTGGTTTAAGGCAGCAGAAAGCACCCCTGCACTACCAGACTATAACTCATTCCACATCTTTCGGCTCCAAAACTTAGACCGAAGCTCCAAAGGTGGTGATGTTTCCATATTCATAAAGGATGTGCACATCTCCAGACTGGTAGCCCAACATAACACATCAGAGATACTTCAGGTGCAGCTAACTTTGGGAAATACAGCGATTCAGGTCGTAGCCTGCTATAGGTCCAAACCATGTCCCAAGACTCGCACTTCACGTTCCTAAGAACCCTGGAGAATATTAGGGTCCAACATAACACTCTCTTACTAGGTGACTTCAAGTACCCCTCCATTAACTGGGTAAACTACTCATGTACCAATACATGTGCCTAACATTTCCTGGAGTTCATTAATTCCAATGCCCTGGACCAGCTCATTCTTACTCCCATTAGAGGTAGCAACATCCTTGACCTGTTCATTACTAACATGGGTGGCCATTGCTCTACACCAATAGTCAGCTCCTCCCTGGTTAGATCCAACCACAAACTAATCACCTTGGTAATCCACATGCTTCCCACCCCCCCACCCCCCCAGCAAAGGTAACTACCATAAAAAACTTATCCAAAGTTAACTTTGGGATTCTAAAACCAGAGGTGGCTGACATCACGGCACCCATGCAAATGGAAAATAATTGCGTGACCACTGAATCATACACCAACGCACTGTACGAACACATACACAAATGCATGGATCTCACCATACCCAATAGAACCAAGACACTCTCATCTTCTAAAAAAAAGCCAATCTGGTGATCCCCTGCCATAAACAAACTCTACAAAAAAAGGAGGAAACTGATGCGGAATAAGGTGACATCCCAAGACTGGAAAAACTCCATTATCTGCCGCAACAAAAAGTTGAGATCCCTGATCAACTCCTCTAAAGCTAGGTATGAAAACAGAATTGCAGCACATAGTAAAGGCAACCACAAGGCCTTCTATAGTTATGTAAAGAATCTCCACGGCAAAACCCAGATTTGCTCTGAGCTACTGCACAATGGTACCTCCTATACTGAGCCAACAGATATTGCCAGTATACTGGCCGACAGATTCATTGCCAACGTTACCCCCCAAAGGACCAATCACAATACCAGTAGATTGCCAGGCACCCAGTATTACTGCTGCACAGATTAAAACAGCACTGTCCAAGGACAAGAATACAGCTTCTATGGGACCTGACAATATCCCTGGTTGTATTCTACATGAACTACAGAGTGAACTGGGACCTCACCTGTGTGCCCTGTTCAATCACAGCCTCATCTCAGGCTTTGTCCCTGCCAAATGGCACATTGCTACAGTCATCCTTCTCTACAAAGGAGGAGTGACTCAGACCCTGGAAACTATCGCCCCATTAGCCTGACGAGTCTGATATGCAAAGCTAAGGAATGCATCATCATGGATGTAATAAACAAGGATATAGGGAATCTCCAAACTCTGGATCCCACACAGTTTGGTTTTGTGAAGAGTAGATCATGCCTGCTCAACTTGGTCGAGTTCCTTGAGTCAGTCACCAGAGCTGTGGATAAAGCCAAGGTGGTTCAAATGACCTTCCTTGATTTGGCCAAGGCTTTTGATACCATTTCCCACTCAAGAATCATAGAAAAACTCACTATGCTTGGCATCAACCCCTATATTACTAGGTGGGTTGCAAACTGGCTCACAGATAGAACCCATAATGTGAAAGTAGCTGACTCCAAGTCAGACTGCCAATAAGTCACAATTGGAGTCCCACAGGGTTCAGTCCTGGGTCCTCTCCTGTTTGGTATCTACTTCTCTGAAGTCCAGGTCAACACGAAGGGACTCTGGCTGAAAAAGTTCGCAGATAATTGCAAGTTGGGAGCTATTATTAACTCCCCAAGTGATGCTGACATCCTACAGAATGGCCTCACTGTGACCAATGACTGGTGTCAGAACCATGGCCTTAAGCTCAATGCCAAAAAAAATGTGTCATCATCCCCTTTGGGAAAAAATCCGGTTCCCATGAATTACCACATTGATGGTAGTCCACTGAACACAGAAGGCATTATAAGAGATCTGGGAAGACAGGTTGACAGCAGCCTCTCTTTTGATTACCACATTGCCACTGTGGTCAGAAAGTCCTTCTATGTGGCACATTTCATTACTAAGGGTTTTGCATCCAGGAAGAAAGATGACATTGTCTCCCTCTACTCTTCCCTCATTAGGCCAATCATCAAGTACAATGCCCCATTTGGCAGGTACCTCACTAGACACCTGCATCAACTGGAGAGGTCGCAAAAGTACCTCATAAAGAGGATCCTAAGCCTTTAACACATGCCCTATATGGTCAGACTCAAAAACCCAAACTATTCTTTGTCTCATATCGCCTACTTAGAGGCGATCTCTGCATGACTTACAAAGCCATGTCTGACCCAGCTTTGTTAGAAATGCTACACCTAAAGAAATCCCAATCCCACACACCACATGATCCAGAGACCTCAACCTCATTACCACAATTAACAGAACATGCTGGCGGGACAGGTTCATAACCTAGAGACTGCCCATCCTATGGAACAGACTTCCCATACATGTCAAGCAGAGCACCTCGCTAACCCTCTTCAAGAGAAATATTGATGAGTGGATGGGAAACAGAAAATTCACCCCAGGGATCACTCCAGTGGCTCTACTCGACAGAGGCACTTGGAAATAAGGTTGGGTGGCACTATGCCAGGGTAATACTATGGCTAGGCTTGTAAAGGCCCCAAGGCCATTAGCCTAGTATAGACCTATGAATCTATGAACCTATGTCCAGGGCCTTTAGCTGACCAAGTTCAAAGATGACTGCAAACTTCCCAGTGTCTGGGTTGTCGAGATTGTCTAGTATATCTGACATAAATCCCTACACAGCTCACTGCATTAGCAACTGGCTCAGACTGGAACCAGTAAGTCAGGAACAGTGATACCACCTCCACTAAGAGACCAGTCACCAGTAGGGTACCTCAGGGTTCCATGCTGGGACTGCTCTATTTTTGGCATCCTCTTCTCAAAGGTAAAGGCTAAAGTATATTGAATTTACCAGGCTGTGGATAGCGATTCATTACTGAGACTAAGCAGAAATTCCTTAAGATTCCAAGAGAAGGATAAGTTATTTCTTACACTTATTTCATTGAATTGCACTTCTGCAATGCTTATAATTGTGCTATACAGTTAATCTACTACACGTTGCACTGTTATAAAGCTTTTCTTACTGTTTCAGTGCATTTATGTACTGTTTTGGACTTTTTTTTTTCATTGCTAGATACAGTTTCTTTACTCTAATTGCATGTTTACTGAATTACTTAACTGTAAACTGCTTTTTCATACTGAGAGTTGTATTTTCTGTTTGTGAGTGGTCTATTCAGGCTTTTCTGTGCATTTTTGATTTTTTGAGGTTTCTGTGTTCTAGTCAGGTATCATATAACTGATTTGTTTGCAGTTAAAACATTCTCTACAGTCTTCTTGCACCTTTATCTGTTTAAAACTTTCATTTAGTGCCTACAGCTATTAGTTATAGTAGTTTCCCACCCCCCCTCCCTATTGTTACCTTGTTCTTATAGTTGGCGGCTGTGCAGTTGCCCGCCCATACTGTATATTTGATCTGGGACATTCCTCCCAGTCTAGTGTCATTAGTTCATTCTACCTAATAGAGAGAGAACATTTGTGAAAGCCAACCCACTTAGATTCTTTACCTTGAATTAACTTCTGTTCCAGCTTTCTCCTTTTCCACTTTACTAAAAAAAAAAAAAAAATTCTAAGCTTGTTTCCCCTCTTTTCTGTAAAGAGTCTAGTTCAGATACAGATTTGCTGTATCCAGGACTGTATGTCAGCTCCTGAGCCCTCAAGCCTTTCTGTGTTGGAGGGAAGCCTTCAAGCTTATCAGTGGGAGTGGTAAGCACTAGGTAACCTATCTACCACATAAGGAGTGGTTTCTGGGCCCAGAAATTGTAGTTATTGGCCGTTTGGGCAGTATTTCCATCTCTCTCAACTTTCTGATTTAAAAGCCCGCATTTGCACTTGTATCCCACCGTTTCTGTAACTAGTCTAGTCCAGATACAGATATGCTGTATCCAGGACTGTTTGTAAGCTCTTGAGCCCCCCAAGCCTTTTTGTGTTAGAGGGAAGCCTTCTAGCTTATCAGTGGGAGTCATTAGGTAGCCTATCTACTACAAGAGGAGTGGTTCCTAGCCCAGAAATTGTAATTTATTGGCAGTTTGGACAGGTTTTCCATCCCTCTCAACTTTCCCCACCTTTCCTGTAACTAGTCTAGTCCAGATACAGACTTGTTGTATCCAGGACTGTTTGAAAGCTTCTGAGTGGTGCCAGAGCCTGCTCTTCAATTTTTCCCTTAGATCTACTAGTTCTCTCCTCTCCTGCACTTATACTAGCTTATTAGTCTAGCACTTTACCAGACTTCTAAACGTTCTACAAGGAAACAGATCTAGTACTTATTATCAATGCCCACCCCGCCAGGCATGTCTAAAGGTCACTTCCCTGTGCTTTCTCCTATTAACCTGCTGAACTTGGGCATCCAGAGGCAATGTAGTAACTGCCTCATGTACACCAACAACCCTCTCCTCTCACCTTCCAACACTCAGACTTGTGAGAGATCCACTTATATATCCAAATTGGAAGCCACACACTCTCCAGCCAAGACCAGAATAGCTGGTCAAGAGGAGAAGTTCAACACTTGCACCACACCACATGGAACAAATAGCCCTCCGGAACACACACCAGTACTGCCTTCACATAAAAACACAAATCATACACCCAACTTTGTGGAGGCTCTCAATAAAAACCTACCCAAGCAGCAGAGCCCTCCAAGGCAGAAATGCATTCGACCAACAAAACACTAATCACGAGACATACAACTCTCCTAAACAGTGTGCCACTCAGCCAAAGCCCCTAAGCCAAAACAGCATGCCCAACTCACTAGTCATAGGTGACTTGATAGTGAGGCACACTGATGTCCCACTCACTAGGTTGAATAAGGAGAAAGTAACAGTCAGCTGCCTGTCAGGTGCCAGGATCTGACACATAACGCATGCACTCAGGTCACTCAACAACAGGTACAAATATGACTCTGTCATTGTGCATGTGGGTGTAAATGACCTGAGATGTACCTCCCTGGACTACATGAAAAGAGACATGGAGGAGCTCTCGGATTTTGTAGTCCAGGCGGGTATGACTCTAGCCCTGACAAGCACCCTACCATCACCCAGAATGATGCCACAGTACAAGCAGAAAATGATTGATCTCAACAATTGGCTAAGTTTCTGGTGTCATTCTAAGGAGATCCAGTATCTGCTTGGGATGACATGACTGACAGACCTCGATGCTTTGCCAGAGATGGCCTGCATCTGTCACCCCTGAACTTTTGGATACTAGCCAAGGCTGTTGCCACCCCCATGGTACCTTTTTTAGGCGGTGTTCCAAAGACCAAATTACCACCATAACATCTACAAACAAATGCATTCTAAGGGTCATGTTGCTCAAAGCTAGAAGTCTAAAATCTCAAAATGCACTCACTCGAAGCACTCCTTAAAATGGAGAACATCGACATTTGTGCTGTAACAGAGACCTGGTTTAAGGCAGCAGAAAGCACCCCTGCACTACCAGACTATAACTCATTCCACATCTTTCAGCTCCAGAACTTAGACCGAAGCTCCAAAGGTGGTGATGTTTCCATATTCATAAAGGATGTGCACATCTCCAGACTGGTAGCCCAACATAACACATCAGAGATACTTCAGGTGCAGCTAACTTTGGGAAGTACAGTGATTCAGGTCGTAGCCTGCTATAGGTCCCAACCATGTCCCAAGACTCGCACTTCACGTTCCTAAGAACCCTGGAGAATATTAGGATCCAACATAACACTCTCTTACTAGGTGACTTCAACTACCCCTCCATTAACTGGGTAAACTACTCATGTACCAATACACGTACCCAACATTTCCTGGAGTTCATTAATTCCAATGCCCTGGACCAGCTTGTTCTTACTCCCACTAGAGGTAGCAACATCCTTGACCTGTTCATTACTAACATGGGTGGCTGTTGCTCTACACCAATAGTCAGCTCCTCCCTGGTTAGATCCGACCACAAACTAATCACCTTGGTAATCCACATGCTTCCCACCCCCCACCCCCCCAGCAAAGGTAACTACCATAAAAAACTTATCCAAAGTTAACTTTGGGATTCTAAAACCAGAGGTGGCTGACATCACGGCACCCATGCAAATGGAAAATAATTGCGTGACCACCGAATCATACACCAACGCACTGTACGAACACGTACACAAATGCATGGATCTCACCATACCCAATAGAACCAAGAAACTTTCATCTTCCAAAAAAAAGCCAATCTGGTGATCTCCTGCCATAAACAAACTCTACAAAAGAAGGAAGAAACTGATGCGGAATAAGGTGACATCCCAAGACTGGAAAAACTCCATTATCTGCCGCAACAAAAAGTTGAGATCCCTGATCAACTCCTCTAAAGCTAGGTATGAAAACAGAATTGCAGCACATAGTAAAGGCAACCACAAGGCCTTCTATAGTTATGTAAAGAATCTCCACGGCAAAACCCAGATTTGCTCTGAGCTACTGCACAATGGTACCTCCTATACTGAGCCAACAGATATTGCCAGTATACTGGCCGACAGATTCATTGCCAACGTTACCCCCCAAAGGACCAATCACAATACCAGTAGATTGCCAGGCACCCAGTATTACTGCTGCACAGGTTAAAACAGTACTGTCCAATGCCAAGAATACAGCTTCTATGGGACCTGACAATATCCCTGGTTGTATTCTACATGAACTACAGAGTGAACTGGGACCTCACCTGTGTGCCCTGTTCAATCACAGCCTCATCTCAGGCTTTGTCCCTGCCAAATGGCACATTGCTACAGTCATCCTTCTCTACAAAGGAGGAGTGACTCAGACCCTGGAAACTATCGCCCCATTAGCCTGACGAGTCTGATATGCAAAGCTATGGAATGCATCATCATGGACGTAATAAACAAGGATATAGGGAATCTCCAAACTCTGGATCCCACACAGTTTGGTTTAGTGAAGAGTAGATCACGCCTGCTCAACTTGGTCGAGTTCCTTGAGTCAGTCACCAGAGCTGTGGATAAATCCAAGGTGGTTCATATGACCTTCCTTGATTTGGCCAAGGCTTTTGATACCATTTCCCACTCAAGAATCACAGAAAAACTCACTAAGCTTGGCATCAACCCCTATATTACTAGGTGGGTTGCAAACTGGCTCACAGATAGAACCCATAATGTGAAAGTAGCTGACTCCAAGTCAGACTGCCAATAAGTCACAATTGGAGTCCCACAGGGTTCAGTCCTGGGTCCTCTCCTGTTTGGTATCTACTTCTCTGAAGTCCTGGTCAACATGAAGAGACTCTGGCTGAAAAAGTTCGCAGACAATTGCAAGTTGGGAGCTATTATTAACTCCCCAAGTGATGCTGACATCCTACAGAATGGCCTCACTGTGACCAACGACTGGTGTCAGAACCATGGCCTTAAGCTCAATGCCAAAAAAAATGTGTCGTCATCCCCTTTGGGAAAAAATCCGGTTCCCATGAATTACCACATTGATGGTAGTCCACTGAACACAGAAGGCATTATAAGAGATATGGGAAGACAGGTTGACAGCAACCTCTCTTTTGATTACCACATTGCCACTGTGGTCAGAAAGTCCTTCTATGTGGCACATTTCATTACTAAGGGTTTTGCATCCAGGAAGAAATATGTCATTGTCTCCCTCTACTCTTCCCTCATTAGGCCAATCATCAAGTACAATGTCCCATTTGGCAGGTACCTCACTAGACACCTGCATCAACTGGACAGGTCGCAAAAGTACCTCACAAAGAGGATCCTAAGCCTTTAACACGTGCCCTACATGGTTAGACTCAAAAAACTCAAACTATTCTTTGTCTCATATCGCCTACTTAGAGGCGATCTCTGCATGACTTACAAAGCCATGTCTGACCCAGCTTTGTTAGAAATGCTACACCTAAAGAAATCCCAATCCCACACACCACATGATCCAGAGACCTCAACCTCATTACCGCAATTAACAGAATATGCTGGTGGGACAGGTTCATAACCTAGAGACTGCCCATCCTATGGAACAGACTTCCCATACATGTCAAGCAGAGCACCTCGCTAACCCTCTTCAAGAGAAATATTGATGAGTGGATGGGAAACAGAAAATTCACCCCAGGGATCACTCCAGTGGCTCTACTCGACAGAGGCACTCGGAAATAAGGATGGGTGGCACTATGCCAGGGTAATCCCATGGCTAGGCTTGTAAAGGCCCCAAGGCCATTAGCCTAGTATAGACCTATGAATCTATGAACCTATGTCCAGGGCCTTTAGCTGACCAAGTTCAAAGATGACTGCAAACTGGCTATCATAGATTCCCCCATGACACAAACATCTTACAAGAGGGTCTAATACAGATGAATGAATGGTGCCAAAAGTCACTGACTAAAGTTTGATGCAAAAAATGCATTATAGTGCCTTTTGGGAAAACTGCCACCCAGGTTAATTACGCCATCGATACGACACCCTTAAGAGTTGACCCACTAGTCAGGAATCTGTAAACATATGTAAACAATAAACTGACCTTTGACCTGCATGTGGGCAAGTTAGTAAGAAAATCATTCTATGTTGCCCAGCTTATAAGTAAAGACATGGTTTCCAGGTCCAAGGAAGTCATAGTGCTTTATTCGGCTCTTACTATGCCCATTATTGAGATTAATCCTGCCTTTGGCATGTTCCTGACCAGATAAATGCAATAGTTGGAATGCTCACAAAGGCTCCTTACCAAGAGAACCCAGTGTGAAGGCTGCCAGCCCAGCTAGCTGGAATTTTGCAAATGATTCTATGGCATTTGTGAACAGCAATATGATTTGTATGCTTGTCTTACAAATGTAAGAAAACTATAAGTTATGTGTATATTAAACTACTGGTGCAGAAGTGTGTGTTGAACTGTATGTTCTGTACTAAGCTTCAAGAATGTAAAAACAGTGTACCCTACTGGAAAAGGGCATAAATGTGTATAAACTATATGCCTATGCAAATGAATGTTTTGAAGGTAAAGGCTGAAACATACAGAGTAAACCTGCAAACCCTCAAGAAAATTAAAGAGTTTTATGATGCTGTTTATCTCAGCTAGGACACAGAATCTCTACAGCTAAGAGTTCTTTCTATTGTCTGGAAATAGACATAATTACAGGTTTCAAATGTAAAAGTGTTTAACTGTTTTACAACTTCCATTTCTAGGAAAACTTCTAAGAGATAAGTATTTTTGACACAGAGGTGCTAAAGTTTTAAGTTTCTGTTAGCCTGGGAACTGAAGGCAGATGTGACAAATAATTATGTCATCTGAGATAACTCAGCAGTAATGTTTGATAGTAATTTAAGAACTATCTCAGACAGTGAGTTTATGTATTTTGTATCTTGTCTTTGGACCTGAAACATCCATCTTCAGCACTTTTCATTTGCTTTGCTCTGTAAGTATGACTTAGATTACAATGATTTCTCTTAGAGATAGATAGGAATATAGTAAGACTAGTTTAGATGTTTTCTGTATTTATGTGAGACTGTCCTGCAATGTTGTTTTAAAATATTTCCTGTGATTCTGAACTCTGTTGCCATTGTGTTGAGTTACTAAGTATTGTCTTGTTCTTTTATTATTTATTATTAAATATATTTAAACCTTTTAATTGTGGCTAGTTTGTTTAGAGACATTTAAGCTCTTAGCATAGTTGCATATGTAGTTGGTAACACTGTATAGGCCATTCTTAAATAGCCTTAAACATGTTGGTCACACTTACCATTTGGATAACAGTAACATTACACAGCAGAATTGGTCACCCTTTGGTGAGGGCCTTATAGTAGCTGATAAGAGTGGTAGGTGGCAGTTGGTACTACCTTATAGTCTGGGGAGAAGGGGCATAGCTAGTGAGCTTGTGCTAGCCTTCCCCAGGAGTGTCTATGTGTTTGTATATAAATCAAATCTCAAAGAACATATGTGTGTTTGTGTGTGTGTGTGTGTGTGTGTGTGTGTGTGTGTGTGTGTGTGTGTGTGTGTGTGTGTGTGTGTGAAAGTTAGTTGGGCAGGGACATGAAGCACTGATTGGACAGAGAGGGTGCTGGAGGTTTTGGCTTGACCACTTGGCTGAGACCTTAACCCTATAGCTGTGCCAGTGGGGAGTCTTACTTGGGATATGGAGATAGAGAGGGAGAAACCAATCCCAGACTGACTGTGATCTCTGTGTGCTCTTAAGGGAAACTGTACTTTACTGTGTGTGTACTTGTTATCCTCCAAATGTGCACATCCCTCACTGGTACTAGTGGTGAGGATTACTGGGCCAGTGCAGGGGCATCACATATTAATTGTTTGGCAGTGGTGGGATAGCCACATCACATATTAATTGGTTG
Organism: Protopterus annectens; assembly: GCF_019279795.1. Taxonomy (NCBI): domain Eukaryota; kingdom Metazoa; phylum Chordata; order Ceratodontiformes; family Protopteridae; genus Protopterus; species Protopterus annectens. The sequence continues at coordinate 1,773,667,660 of NC_056729.1, forward strand.
TAGTGCTGTGGATACTGAATTCCTGTAGCTTGTGTACAGTGATCACTGAAGGTGTTTTTGTACTCTAAATCAGCCATGCAGTGAACATTCACAGTTCATATTACAATTGTTTTATTTCTTTTGTTAGCTTAGTTAGTCAGGGAGAGCAGGCAAGCATGTCAGTAGAGGAGTACGGCAAGCTGAAAGGAGCCAGTTGTCTGAGATGTGCCAGGCTAAAGGACTGGTGCATGCCAACCTAACTAAAGCAGACATGATTTCAGCTTTAGTCACAGCTGCATCACAGAATAGCAACCAGGAGGACAATGAGACTGGCTGTGGGGATGAGCAACTCTCAGAAAATGGACAGCTCAACCTTTCCACATATGTCTTAAAAATCCATCTGGAGTTAAAGAGACTTGAGCTAGAGGCCAAGCATTTGGAAACAGAGGCAGCAGAGAGACTGAGGCATCTAAAGACTGAGGAAAATTAGATACTGCTATGCCTGGAAGCTGAGGAGAAGGAGAGGCAGAGGCAACATGAAAAGGAGATGCTGATTTTCCCCCAGAGTTGTGGAGGTAATGGGGAAGGGAGAAATTGAACCCCAGAAGCAACAAATGTCAGTTAATTTCTTCCACAATTTACAGAGGGGGATAATTTTAATAGTTTCATTCATATGTTTGAGAGGGTATGTAAACAGTATAATGTTGACCAAGGGCTCTGGGTACAGTTCCTGACCCCTTACTCCATGGTAAAGTTGTAACTGTTCTTTCCAAACTGTCTGATAATGACTGCTTAAATTATAATGTTGTAAATAATTGTTTGCTAGAATTTTTTAAGTTAACACCTGAAGCCTATAGGAAAAAGTTTTGTGAGCATAGATGCAAGGCAGATGAAAGTATGTGTGAATATGTTGCTGAACTGAGCACTTATTTTCATATGTGGGTAAGTGGATGTCAGGTCACAAATTTTGAAGGGCTGGCAGACCTTTTGGTGAGGAAACAAGCCCTTAGCACTTTGCCTGAGGACATGAGAATCTGGTTAGTGGTTAGACAATGCTCTACTGCAGATGAGTTGGGGAAGAAGGGAGACCTATACCTAGTAAGCAGGGCATCACTGCACAAGAAAGGGACACCCAGTGCTGCTCATGGGTCTAAGGCAACCTATAGTGGGTAGCCCAGAATGCCCCAACAGAGTCTGCCAGTAGCAGGGGAATCCACTAGTTCAGGTACACATCCAAGACCCAGGATTAAATGTTTTAAATGCAACCAATGTGGACATGTAGCATACAGATGTTGGTGGGGAACAAAAGGTGGGAGAGTCAGTAAGTGGGAATGACAAAATGCCAACGGTAGGTTGTCTCAAGACAACAAGGGTAACAAACTACCACAAGAGGTTATATCCTATCTTAGTGACTGGGAAAGAGACCATGGCTAAGAGAAACATAGCCTCTGAAATAACCATTGTAAAGCCTGCAATGGCTACACCTTGCTTGAGAAGTCTACTCCAGTCAGAGCATTATGGGGGACCCCATTCCAAATATCCTTGGATAGGGTTCACCTTGAATGGGAGGGTGGAAAAGCAACCCAGCAAATAGGTGTGTTTGAGGATATCCCTGGAGATGTCCTGATTGGGAATGATTTTGATAATGCAGTACCCTGTGTTCATGCAGTTACATGCAGTCAGGCTTGGAGACAAGCATGTTGGTCTGGTAGCCTGGGGGGACCCAGACAGACCGCACACTTGCAGCCAGGACTGGTGGATTGGTTACTTCAGGGAGGGAGCTACCCTGTAGCAGTAAGACTGAAGGTGAGCCACAGCTGTTTGTGGGTACTGATGTTCCCTTGGACAGAGTGACTGAAAGGGCAGAGGTGAGTAGTAGCATCCAGGCTGACAGTGAGGCACCACTGTCAGAGGATACCAGATTTCCTGTGGAAGGGGAGCTGGGAAGATTTACCAGGAGAGAGCTGAGAGTGGCTCGGCTCTCAGACCCTACAAGGCTTGAGGGAGGTAGCTAGTGAGGCACCTGATTCTCAAGGGAAGGGGGATCTGTATGGTGGGACAAAGGGTTACTGTATAGAGAGTGGACCCCTGAGGGAGGCTAGAGGGTGAGAGAATACAGCAGTTGGTAGTGCCCAGAGCGTACCATCTGGCACTTCTAGCCATAGCCCGTGACATTCCCTTTGCAGGTCATATGGGCATAAAACGTACAGACATATTATGCAGAACTTCTATTGGCCTGGGATTTCCAGAGATGTAACAGGGTACTGCAGGGCCTGTAAGCAGTGCCAAAAGGTAGGCAAGACAGGAGACAAGGTGAAAGGTCCTTTCTTGCCCTTGCCTGTGATTGAGTTGCCATTTCAGAAGGTAGTTATGGATATTGTGAGGCCTCTGAGTACCCCAAGTTCCACAGTGAAAAAGTATATCCTAGTAGTAGTGGATTATGCTACCCAATACCCTGAGGCAGTGGCTCTGTACTTTATTGAGGCAGAAAAGGTGGCAAATGCTTTGTTAGAGATTTTCAGCAAGGTGGGGTTCCCAAAAAAAACACTGACTGACAGAGGTGCCAATTTCATGTCAGAGCTGCTGGCTTGTCTGTGGAAGTACTGTGGGCTGAAGCACCTAAAGACCACCCCCCTACAATCATAGGTTCATATGTTCATAGGTTAGTATTAGGCTAAGTGCCCTTGTGGGCCAATTTAAGCCTAGCCAATTACCCCATGTGAGAATCAAACCCTGTACCTTGTGTCTGTAAGGTAAACACCTTAACCATTATGCCAACCTCCCACCAAGGCATCCCCAAACTAATGGTCTTGTTGAGAGGTTAAACTCTACACTCAAGATGATGCTACGGGCATTTGCAGAGGGAGTGGGACAAATATTTACCCCATCTGTTGTTTGCTTATAGAGAGGTGCCCCAGGAATCCACAAGTTTTTTACCCTTTGAGTTGTTGTATGGGCATAGGGTGAGGGGACCTCTAGATTTAATTTGAGATGAGTGGGAGGGTGCATGTGAATCCCACAAGGAGTCTGTTGTGGCATATGTTCTAAATCTCAGGACAAGGATCAGGGAACTCATGGGCTTGTCCCAAGAGAACCTGGCAGAAGCACAACAGCAGTAAAAGGTCTGGTATAACAGGAATGCTCAAGCTAGTAGTAGATAAATTAGCCTCAGACTGACTGTTATCTCTGTGTGCTCTTAAAGGAAACTGTACTTTACTGTGTGTGTACTTGTTATCCTCCCAATGTGCATGTCTCTCACTAGTGTTAGGGGTGAGGATTGAGGCTCCTCGATTACGGGGCCTGTGCATAGGCATCACACCCAGCATATAAACACATTATCCTGTACAGACTGCCTTAATCTCTGTCTGTATGCTCTGTCTCCTACAGGTTACTGAGAGGCGATCTGTGACTAATAACCAAAGACAACAAATGTTGAAAGTTTCACCCATACCAAACACCACTCATACAAGAAGAAAAACAAAAGTGTAATGGGGGATTGACATAGAAAAGCAAGATAAAACTTTAATTTACCCAATTTAAAACATTTAGTGCTTTTGTCTGAATGTTTTACATCATCAGATTCCATTGGCAAAACATCAAACACATCATAACAACTGACCAATGTGCAACCTAAAATCTTTCAAGGGGATTTTCACAAATCCTGCTATATCCTATTTACTTCAAACTAAGAACAAGTAATTAAATCAAAACACAAGTGAAACATAAAACTGAATGAACAGTATAAAATTAAAGCCATTCAATCTTAATATAAACAATTGTTTCTATATCTTAAAAGCACTTCTTTTCAGACGACGTGATATTCATCGTATTGTTTAATCCCAGAGATACGTGAGCTGCCGCGTGTACTTGCCACCATGGCTGCCAGATTCTAAAAGAATTTCCCAGTTGCCTGAAAAAGGGACAGTTAACATCTTCTCTAAAATCAAAAATAGAATTTTTTTTTAAATTTGACAGTTTAAACTGTGGCACGGTAAGGCGGTTTTATCATTTCTGTTCCTAACGGCATATTCGTGTTCATGCATACGCACTCTCAAGGAATGTTCTGTCTTGTCTATATAAAATGTCTATATAAAATGCCCAACATGATGACTTTCCCAGTAAACAAATGTTAAATAAATAAATAAAGAAATAAAATAAATGAGCGTATACAATAGCCCTCATCCCGCAGTTAGCCCTCAACAGTCTACGATGTAAGAAATGGTTATTACCAATAAGCAGTGTGTCTTCATCATCAATCGAATGGCACTGGTTACAAAAATTAGATTTCCTTGTAGATCGCACAGTGACATTTTTCTTATAGCTATGTTCTAATGCCGCTTTTATATTTTAGCCTATCTAAAAGTATATCAAGGAAATGGTCTCACAACATATTTGATGTTTTGAAAATGTGTAAGAGTTTCTCAGTGTACTTAAATATTTTTTCACTTGTGCTACCCCATCAACTTATATGAGAATAACATTTTTATTCCTTATCTCTCTCCTCCCTTTAGTATTGGGGAAAATCTATGGGATCTTCCATGAACATCATCATCATCCCCCTTGTTCCTATTTTCTACGTGGGATTGGGGTATCATATCTTTTATTCCATCTCTCCCTATTCAGTGCCACTCCCCTACCTTCTTCAATACACGTGTGACTGTCACAGGTCTTCTCTCACACAATCCATCCATCATTTTGCTGGATGCCCACATTTCCTCTTACCTTCTTCCTGTCTGTCCCAAATCTTCTTCACATGATTGTCTTCTGCTTTTCTGCATGTGTCTGAACCACCATAATCTGTTCTCTTTGACCTTTTCTGCAATTGGAGCTACTTTAGCATCTGCCTTTGTGTTCATTTCGTCATCTGTCTCACAATGTGCATCCTACCCCCCATCTCAGGCACTTCATCTCCATAACCTCTAGCTTCCTCATCTGTTCTGCCTTTACTGCGCAGGTTTCTGTACCATACAGTAGTGCTGGTCGCACCGCTGTTATGTACACCTGCTCTGCCTTTACTGCACAGGTTTCTCTACCATACAGTAGTACTGGTCGCACCTCTGTTATGTACACCTGCTCTGCCTTTACTGCACATGTTTCTGTACCATACAGTAGTGATGATCGCACCGCTGTTATGTACACCTGCTCTGCCTTTACTGCGCAGGTTTCTGTACCATACAGTAGTGCAGGTCACACCACTGTTATATACACCTGCTCTGCCTTTACTGTGCATGTTTCTGTACCATAGAGTAGTGCTGGTCACACCACTGTTATGTACACCTGCTCTGCCTTTACTGCGCAGGTTTCTGTACCATACAGTAGTGCTGGTCGCACCGCTGTTATGTACACCTGCTCTGCCTTTACTGCGCAGGTTTCTGTACCATACAGTAGTGCTGGTCGCACCACTGTTATGTACACCTGCTCTGCCTTTACTGCGCAGGTTTCTGTACCATACAGTAGTGCTGGTCGCACCGCTGTTATGTACATCTGCTCTGCCTTTACTGCGCAGGTTTCTGTACCGTACAGTAGTGCTGGTCACACCACTGTTATGTACACCTGCTCTGCCTTTACTGCGCAGTTTTCTGTACCATACAGTAGTGCTGGTCGCACCACTGTTATGTACACCTGCCCTGCCTTTACTGCGCAGGTTTCTGTACCATACAGTAGTGCTGGTCGCACCGCTGTTATGTACACCTGCTCTGCCTTTACTGCACAGGTTTCTGTACCATACAGTAGTGCTGGTCGCACCGCTGTTATGTACACCTGCTCTGCCTTTACTGTGCAGGTTTCTGTACCATACAGTAGTGCTGGTCGCACCGCTGTTATGTACACCTGCTCTGCCTTTACTGCGCAGGTTTCTGTACAATGCAGTAGTGCTGGTTGCACCACTGTTACGTACACCTGCTCTGCCTTTACTGCGCAGGTTTCTGTACCATGCAGTAGTGCTGGTCGCACTGCTATGTACACCTGCTCTGCCTTTACTGCGCAGGTTTCTGTACCATACAGTAGTGCTGGTCGCACCACTCTTATGTACATCTGGCTTTTCAGCTGCTTCGGCATTCTTCTGTCATTCACTACACCTGACACCCTGCGCCAGTTGGGCGCAGCCCCTCTGAATCTAGCTTTGACCTCCTCATTCAGACTTCCCTTCTCCTCAACCACCCTTCCCAGATACATGAAGCTTTTAAACGGTTGCATTATTTTCTTTCTATCTCAATTCCCAACTTCTTCTGATTTACCCCACTTGCTGCCATTAGAACTGTGTTATCTGTACTCAGCTTCATCCCATGTGCCTTCAGTTTTTCATTCCATTCCCCCTGTACTTTGCCAGAGTTCTTTCGCAGAGTCTGCCTGTAATGCCACATCATCTGCATACAGCAACTTTGTTGATCTGTCCCCTCCAACCTGTTTGCTAATGTAGTACATTATGAACAGCAGTGGGCTCAGAGCTGAACCCTGATCCACTCCCACTCCCACTCCCACTAGGAACCCTTCCGTGAGGCCGAACACTGTTTGTACTTGAGTCATTGGGTCCTTGTACATAACCTGTACTAATTCTAAGAATGTTTTTGGGACTTTGCACCACCACAGGACTGCCTAAATTACCTTTCTTGGGACCTTGTCATGTGCTTTCTCCAAGTCTAGGAATGCCTCACTTCTAGCTTCTTCTCAATTATCTGTCTCACTGTAAACATCAAGTCAGTTGTGCTACAACCAGATCTGAATCTAAGCTGCTCATCTCCCATCTTACTTTCTACTACTCAGCATATTCATTTATCATTCACTGTCTCCAGAACTTTCATGCAGTGTGACAGGAGTTTGATGCCTCTGTACTGCCACAGTTGTGGATGTCCCCTTTGTTCTTGTACACTGGCACAAGTATGTTTATTCTCCAGGCATCTGGGATGCCCCTTTCTCTCCAAACCGCTATGAGTACCCTCAGGAGCCATTTCTCCCCTATCTAACTGAACATCCTTATTATACCTGCTGTGACTTCATCTGAACCTGCTGCTTTCCCCGACTTCATTTTCATTAGCTCTGTTCTTACTTCCTATATGGTGGGATCCTCCTCTTCTCTCATCGTAGGCTGTGTCTGGAGCAATACAGCTTCTGTGGAGTTTTCTTCATTCAGAAGCTGCTGGAAGTACTCCTTCTATCTGCCTTTAATGTCCTGTGGATTGGTGAGCAGGTTGTTTCTGGCATCCATTATGAAGGGTGCCTGACTATCTTCTTTATCTTTCTATCTTTGCCGTGTAACTTGATACAGTTTCTTTGTGCCACCTACTGAGTTACTTTCCAGAGGCTGGTATCGTGCCTCTGATACCCTGTTATTTGCTATTACAACTCCTTTCTTAGCTTCTTTGCTAGCCAACCAATATTCCTTCCTAGCCTCATCTATCTTTTTTTATCTCCCACTTTTTTCTGCACTCCTTCTTTCATTTGGTGACTTCCTGGACGTCTGCATTCCACCACCAGCTTTCCTTATGTACCTTAATTCCATACCTGGCTCGGCCACATATCTATTCTGTAGTCCTAACACATGCTGTTTTTAGGCATGGTCATTCATCATCAACTCCACCTATTTCCTCTTCTTCTTGAGGTACTAAAGCCCTGAGTAATTCTTTGAACTGTACTGCTTTCTCTCCAGTCAACTTCCAGGTCTTCAGCCTGGTCTCTGTTAACCTTAGAGCCTTCTCTGATCACTGCTTGCACCTGATTATGGCAACCAGTGGTTTATGCTGTGGGCTGACTGTTTCACTGGGGATGGCTTTGCAATCGCTGATTCTACTCCCGGTGATTTCCTTTACTAGGAGGAAGTCTACCCGAAATGCATGTTGGCCACACCTGGATGTGATCTTGTGACTGTCTCTTTTTCTGAACCATGTGCTGGCTACTATCAAGCCATTTGCCAGGCAGAAGTCTAGAATGCCCTCTCCATTTTTCCTGTTGTCCCACCCCTGCAGAACCAGGGAGTCATCACATCCTGTGCTGTCTGTCCTGATACGTGCATTCAGGCCACCCATTATAAACACCAATTCCTGTTGTCCTGCGTTATCTAATTGGTATTGCAACTGCAGTCTGAATGCACTCTTTTCCTCACTGTCACAACCCTGCTGTGGGACATAGGCTGAGGTTATGAATACTGCCCTATCATTACCATACCTCTGAAACTCTTAATGCAAGAAATCTGGACAAAGCCCGACAAAATAGCGGGGCAGACCCAAAATAGGAACATATTTTAAATATTGCTCTTATAAACTTAGAAAGTTGCTAGACTAACAAGGTTTGTTTTAACATACAGTTTATGAAGGATTTGAAGTCTGAAACTCAAATATATGTCATTGTTTAGTGACTTCAGTCCTCAGATCATCCCAGTAATTTGCCAGAAAACCACATATTTTATGAGCAATAGACTAAAAATACGAACCAAAAATCTGGACATTCTGGGAAAATTTGGACAGTTGAGAGGTAACTGGAGTCTGCTGCCATACTTCTGTCACTAATTTTGATGACATCACTCACTGCCTAATGAACCCTCTCTCTCACAATTCCCACACCATTTTTAGCCTGTCTGCCTCCTGAGTAGTAGACTCTGGATCCCAAGCCAAGTGTCTTTGCTGCACTGGCCTTCCATCTTGTCTCTTAGATACACAGGATGTCCAGCCTCCTCCATATTATCATGTTATCCACTTTCAAGGTGCATCCTGTTAGTGAACCTACATTGAGTGTAGCAATTCTTAATTCAGGTTTGGCAGGTTGATTGGTTTTATATCCAGCTTTAGCTCAACAGAGTTATCCCAGGTAATCCAAGCTGGGCATCTGGACATTGGTTAGCCAGTAGCTTAATGACCAGGACGTCTGGGTTTTATGGTGGGCACACATTAACTGATAGGGCTCATACACTCTGCTCATCATTAGCATGGCTCCCTGGCATAGGGTGGAGTAGGCTACGTCCTTAACTCACTTATCACCACCAAATACCCATGCCCATGTGGTGACATTAGTTAACATGACAGAATCCCCTAGAGACATATTTTACACTGAGTAATTAGCCCTGCCATTATGGACAGTCTGTTATCCATGTTCTCCTATCCTTGGACATTGGCAACCTCCAAACACTCAAGCTCACACAGTTTGGCTTCATCAAGGGGAGGTCATGTCTGTTAAATGTGGTCGACTTCTTTGAGACTCTCTCCAAAGCCATGGAAGAGGGGAAGACAGTGCACACCGCTTACCTTGACCTAGCCAAAGCCTTCAACACTATTCCCCACTTAGGCATAATAGATAAACTCTCTCAACTAGGCATCAATCTGTTTGTTACCAGATGGGTAGATAAATGGCTCACTGATAGAACCCACCTAGTCAAAACAGGGGAAGCCACCTCAAGCAGTAGATCTGTAACAAGAGGCATACCCCAGGGTTTGGTCTTGGGGCCTCTGTTATTTGGGATATACTTTTTTGAGGGGCAGGCCAAAACCAGTGGGCTATGGCTGACCATGTTTGCAGATGACTGCAAGCTGGATGCTGTCATCAATTCCCCTAGTGATGTGGACATCCTCCAACAGGGACTCACCCAAACAAATGACTGGTGCCAGAAATATGGCCTCAAGCTGAATACCAAAAAATGCATAATCATCCCCTTTGGGGAGAGTGCCATCTCCACAAATTATCACATTAATAACAATGTCCTAACTATGCAATTAGTCATGATGGATTTGGGTACCCAGGTTGATAGCAACCAGACTTTTGACCACCATGTTGCTTCCATTTTATGGAAATCTTTCTACATGACCCACCTCATAAGTAAGGATATCTCATCCAGGGACAAGGAGGTCATAACATCCCTGTGTTCTTCCCTTATAAGTCCCATTACTGAGTACAATGCCCCATTTGGCATGTACCTCTCAAAGCGCATGCAGCAGATGGAGAGACCACAGAGGTTCCTCACCAGGAGAATCCAGGGCCTCAAAAATCTACCATACACAGATAGACTAAAAGCCCTATCCCTCTACTCAGTTTCATACAGACTCCTCAGCGGTGATCTCTGTCTGGCATGCAATGCAATCTCGGACCCCACCTTGACAGGACTGCTGCACATCCGCAAGTCAAGCTTCATTTGAGTAACCTGCATGCATGGCCTCAACCTGGTCTGTGACATCAACAGGACTTGCTGGCAGGACAGATTTCTATCCCAGAGACTTCCCCATCAATGGAACATGCTTCCTCTCCATGTCAAGCAGAGCACCTCTTTAACCCTTTTTAAGCACAACCTGGACACCTGGATGGGAAACAGAAAATACATCCCTGGGATTCCACCTGTGTCCCTGCTGGACAGGGGTACTGGGTGCTGACTTGTATAAACATGGGCTATATTCTTGGCTTGGCTTATAAGGGCCTCAGGGCAAATAGCCTAATAACTTCCTATGATCCTATGCTCCTGAGGATAACGCGCACTACAGCAGATGCCCAAAGCGGTTGGTCTATACAATTGTTTCCCTTTAGGCAAAGTCTAGAGTCTGTGCTGCTGCCCACAGCGTCATCAACATTAATTTTAAATTTTTCAAGATATTTTCTTGGATAACCTTTTTTGAGGAATAAATCTACTAAATAATCAATTTATTCACAAAAAGAGAAATCTTGAGAAACAATCTGGAGATTCTATTGGCCTCTTAACAACACTCACCTTCTGTTTAAAGGGGTGACTACTATTAAAATGAAGCTAACTATTAGAAAAAGGTCTCTTTCCTAAAATATTTCAGGAGAAATCATTTTCAGACTTAATTTTGCACAACTTAATATCTATGAAATCAATCCCTTCATTAGAGTACTTGTTAGAAAATTCTGTACTTAAATTTATGAAGCTAACAAACTCCTCCAAGGCTGTTATAGACTCTTTCCAGTGAATACAAATGTCGTCCAGGAACTTAAGACATAATTCCCATGAAAATTTAGAAGGAACCAATAAGCATTGTTCCCAACCCAGGAAGACAATATTAGCATATACAGGGATGCATACCACTCCCATCACTGCACCTTTTTGTCTGATGGTAAAATTCCTATCATTCCCTTGTACCTCAAGACTAGATCTAATGACTCATTCAAAATGCCAAATTCAGAACTAGAACCAGGCATAAGTTTATATATCATTTGGTTGGAGCAATCCATGCCAGTGCAATGGGGCCAGTGGAATGGGGGAAACTGTAAACAAAACACTAATGTCCATTGTTACGAGTAAATCTTCTTCTGAAAATTCAAGCTACCTTACTACCTCCAAGAAGAACCAAGTGTCCTTTAAAATATGTGGGCAAAAATCCAAAGCCCCTTTCAATTTCATATCAATATACTTAGCTACAGCTCAGTCTTGAAACCAAGGGCCACAACTATAGGTCTTAATGGAAGATCAATAGGGCTTTTGTGGATGCGGGGTAGGGTTTTTGGAGGGCATCTCCATTCCCCCAAACCTCTACTAAGCATCATCATCTCTGAGATATTTGCATTTTGGGATAAAGTACATGAAGTAAGCACTGGTTTGATATTCATTAACTCCAGTGACCCCCTTCCCAATTACTTTGATGTAAGTAGCCTCTTTCCCATTTTGCTGCCAACCATAGTTAAGTCCATAGTAAAACCATGTTTCTGTTTGCACCAGTCGATGGTAACTTTATTGTCTTTCACTGTAACTTTACCTGGCAGAAATGTGTTTCAGTTTTTCTTGACTAAATATTGGCTAAATATTATTATTATTAATAATAATAATAATAATAATAATAATAATAATAATAATAAACCTTTAAAATGTTGTTTTACTTGCATTGAGATTACCAACAAGTTGTCATTTTCGGCATATTAAATAGTACTGTGCATTTCTTACCAGAATGGCAAAAAAAATTAAAGATCAAAATTTAGCATCTGTACCTTTCCCAGGAAATGCTTACGATACAGCTTAGCAGTGACGTTACATTCTAGTTTCAGTTTGCCTGTTGGGGACTGCAGTTGTTCAGTCTCTGGAATACTGACCAGTTCATGGTTTGTCCCTTCAATCCAGTAACCTCCAAACTGTGGAAGTAAAATAAGAGGAAATGGCCCCTCACGTCCCAAAACCTGAAAAAAAATATATAAAAAAATTATAGCACTCCAACTACTTTTATACCACTTACAAACATTATGCTTTTTCTAAATTATTGAAATCATCAGTTCCCTGAAGTCTTGCAGATTTCTGGAAAAAATTATTTTATATTTTAAGACTTCTTAATGCCATACCACAATTTCTATCATTTTCCAAGAAAATATTTGCATAAGTGTTTTGTTTTCAATATTCATAGCTGCATTGCTTACCTGTTAAGTGCCATGATGCATTTGTGCCTTTCTCATTTCTTATTTATTTGGGCTGCTTTTAAATAAAAAGTTTCGCAAACTTTTTTTTTTTTAATCAAACCACCGACCAAATAAATGTGTTGTATTTATTGGTCAAGTTGCCTTAGGAATAGCATGAGGTGCGTTCATAGACTGTAATGATATTAATTTCCACAGAGTCCAAAAGTGTTTATTGACAGGATGAAAATGATTTTTGGCACTTTATGCACCAGATATCTTGGGAGAGATAGGTAAGAAACGTAATCTTATCAAACCATAGTAAGCTTCTATATGTTAAATCTAAAATGCCTCACTTTAATATGGTGCTCATTCTACATACCCTAGTACTGAAATCAAAATCTTCAAATGCTGACAGCTTTTTTTTAAGCCAGCAGTTCCTTAAATAGCCTTGAAAGGATCCTCCTGCCAAATAGCCACGCGTTATCAACAGCTGCATTACATCTAGAGTGCTTTCTATGAAATATAAGAAAGGAGGGTGAATTGTTAAATGCATTATGGAATAATGATATTTTTTTATTATTTACATGATCGTCATAATTTGTTTTAAATCTTTTATCTCCGACCCCCCTAGACTAGGTCTTTGGCCATATGGCTAACCATTCTTGGAAGAATTAGAAGATTTCTTTGTGGGCAGAGGGTCTGGAATTTTTCCTGGAGACTAATGAATTGCTCATCTTCCTAGTATGTGTTTGGATACAATGTGCTATGCATTATTAAGTTCTTTACGTGATATGTATAAGATCCCCTTCTGCTATCCCTCTCATGTATACTCAGGGTCTTGTAGTGGGAAATGTGCCAAGAACTGCTCAAATAATCAAGACTTTCTGGCTCCTTCCTGCTAAGACAGGTGAAACAGCATGGATGACTCACTTCTCTCAAACTGCCTGAATTTCTAGCACATGGAGGGCTGCTTATGTCAATCACAATTTTTGCAATGCATTATAAAATGCAATGCTCCACAGTTCTCCTGCTTTATGTTAATAACCCAGGAATTGGCAGTCACATAAGAAATGCTATTAAAAGATGGGCTAGAAGCACATAATGGCAAAATGAGGAATTTTGGGTATTGACTGGGGAATTTATGTGAACCATGATAAGGCATCCTTGCGTCCTCTTCTGAAGGGCCTTCTACATATATGCAAAACAAATAACATCAGAATAACCTGATATAGGGAATTAGACCTTGCTTGTGACAAAAATAGGTCATGATGGAGGAGAAATATGTGACTCAAAGAATACCAATCATCTGGAACAGGCTTCCCATCTATGTAAAGCGTTTTTTCTTTCTAACCCACTTCAAATTTAATTTGGATCAGGTGGTAGGAAATCAAAAAATCACCCCTGGTTTAGCAGCCATGTCTGTAATGGATAGAGGTAGCCTGTAAATTTGACCAAAAACCCCAAGCCTACATATACCCCCAGAATAACCTAGGGGTAACTAAACTTGCCAAATGGGATTGCGAAACATTGGTAGGCTTAAAAAGGCTCTCATAGTCGTTAGCCTAGTATACACAGATAAACCTATGATCAGTGGAGGCTGCAAAGCTCTGAAATAACAGAGAAGAATGTCCCATGGTTGTACTCCAGGAGTAACAGCAAAACTACATATGGTTGGATTTGCAGTGCTTTAGCTTGAAATGCAGGACAATTGCTTTCATCTTCTTTGGCTTAAAACAATTGTGACTTAGTAAGTTATGAATACTGAAGTGTAAGTCCATAGGTTCATAAGTGATTACTAGGCTAATAGTACAAGAGCCTCTGCAAGCCTAGCCAATAATACCCATGATATGAGAGTACTGTATCTTAATTCCCGAGGTATGGGATGGAGTAGTATCAGGGTAGTGGATCTTTGGATATTGGAGCCCTAAGTCATTTTACAGACTGCCTCTATTCATAAGGGACATGGGCAGAATTTATGGTTCCCCATCCATTTATCCTAATACCTTTTGAAGAGAATGAGGGATGCACTTCATTTTACAAAGATGGGAAGTTTACTTCATACACGAGGTAGCCTTTGGGATACAAATCTGTCTTTCCAAAAAGTTCTGTTAGAGTCACAAATAAGGTTCAGGTCCATGGAATGCTTTACCCTTGTATAATTTTTCTTGCAAATATGTAACATTTTCATTAGGGATGGATCAGAGAATGCCTTGTAGGTCAGGCATGCTTCCCCTGTAAATAAACAATATCAGACAGAATAAAAGGATAGGGCCTTTATTTGGTCTTCATAAAACGTGTCTTACACTTTTATTTTTTTTTTTTTTTAGTCACAGACCTCTGGGGCCACTCCAGTTAGTGTCAGTGCCTGGTTAGGTACATGCAGAAGGGGACACTGTACTTGATTATAGGTCTGATGAGGTCTGAGTACAATGGCACTATGATCTTGATGTCATGCCTTTACTTACAAGTTGAGCCACACAGAAGGATTTCTTCACTACTGTAGCTACCTTGTGCTCAAAGTTTAGGTTACTGTCTATCTGTGTTCCTAGGTCCCTCACCACTGTGTCTACCTTTAGAGGTGTGCAATTAATATTATAATATGTAGGGATATCTGATTTACCAAAAGGTAGAGTGGCCTAATGGTTAAGGTGTTTGCCTTACAAACATAAGGTGCAGGGTTTGAGTCTCACAAGGGATAATTGGCTAGGCTTAAAAAAATGGCCCGCAAGGGCAGTTAGCCTAGTACTAACCTATGAACCTGCATTTTTTAGCATTTAGTCTCAGACCATGGTTTTGGCATCAGTGGATTTTCATTTATAGGCCTGTTTGTAGGATGTCAACATTGTCTGGGGGATTCAATGACTGCTCCCAGCTTGTAGTAATCAGTGAACTTGACGAGCCAGAGACCCTCAACATTGGCCTTCACTTCAGAGAAGTATATACCAAGTAGGAGGGGTCCCAACACTGAGCCCTGTGGGACGCTGCTAGTAACAGATTTCTTATCGTAAGTGGATTCACCTATCTGGGCAACATGTGTCCTGTCAGTGAGTCTGATGGCTAGCCATCTGATGATGTAGTGGTTTATGCCTAACTCAGTAAGTTTATCTATGATGCCAGAGTGGGGAATTATATCAAAAGCTTTGGCCAGGCCTAGATAAGTGGTGTGTACCACTTTACCCTCATCCATTGCCCAGGTGACTTTCTTGAAGAAGTTCACCAGACTGGGCAGGTAAGACCTCCCCCTTTGACAAGTTTCTGGAGATTTCCTGTGTCATTATTGATCAGGTCCATGATAATTCTCTCCATGGCCTTGCAGATAAGACTGGTGAAACTTATGGGTCTGTAGTTCCCTAGGACAGTTGATAGGGCCCCCTTGTGCAAGGGGATGACTGATGCAGTCCTCCATTTCTTTGGGACAAACCCCATTCGAAGAATGATGTTAAAGAGGGTTTTTAGTGGCCCTTACAGATTCTGTTTTAAGCTGTTTAAGAAGCATCCTGGAATGTTGTCCAGACCCATGGAGGCTGTGTTTTTGGCTTTAGCAAGCGCAGTAAGGGCCTGTTCCCTCTTAATGACTGGTAGGGGAATGGTTGAGGGTATTTCTTTGGGTGTTGAAGGAGGTGATGGGGGGTTGCTATACTTTCAGGCTGTGGATTTGCTACAAACTGCACTGGGCAAAAGTGTGGTTTTCATTTTAAATTCATTTTGAGAATCTGCACTGATGGCAATCAGAAATAAAGACTTGATTATAGCACAACTGACCACAGTCTGAATAACAACACATGCACTTTATTGTGCAGGCAGGGATAATGATCATGTGTAATGGCAGATTATGATCATGTGTAATGGCAGATTAAGTGCATTTGTGCCTTGGGTAGTTTTCAACCTGTGCCTATAGACACATTTTTGGACCATATGTAAATACTCATGCTCTTTTGAATTCCCTTTTTTTCTTTTGTGATGTGAAATCATTCAGATTGCTGCAACTAACCCTAATCAACCATGTACTCATCAATTACAGCCACTTGACTATATACAGTTCAAATGTCCCATTGTTCATAGGTTCAAAAGTATACACTAGACCAATGACCTGTAATGGAAAAAAGCAACAATAAATTATTCCAGTTTGCTTTATACAAGTGCACACTACTCCAATTTGCAAAGTCATACTAATGACCATTTAATTTGATCCTGACAGTAAGGGTCAGCCATTCTCTTCCAGAGATAGACACTGTACCCACCAAATTACAGTTCCATTGTTGACTGTTTGCACCTCAGATGTCCAATAGTGGTAAAATAATATTTATTTCCCTGAAGACCACACTACTGCAAAGCCAAACTGTTTAAACCAAGCAAGCAAGATGGTAAGCTTCTTTCATCCACAGAAGGTCCCCAATCCCACTTAACAGTTATCTCCACTTTGTTGAGTACATCTCATATGACTGTGGTAAAATATAATATATCTCAACTTCTTAGGACAAGAAAGGGGCAAAAACAATAAAGGAGAGACAAAGGCCCAGAATCAATTATTTTATAAACACAAAAAGCTGTAAGAATAACAAATTTTACATTAGCATAGATGTTAAGAAGAATATGAAGTCTGGAACTCAAATCTCTGTCATTATTAGCCAGTCATATCATAGGTGACTACTAGGCTAATGACCCCAGTGGACCTTTTTTTTTTTTAGCCTAGCCATACTTCCTAAGGTAAGGATCAAACTGTGTACCTTGCCTCAGTGAGGTAAACACCTTAACCATTATGCCACCCCGACTCGTTATTTAATGATCACAGTCTTTAATGACTTACCAGTAGCCACCATTTTATGAGGAACAGACCCAAACTGTAAGCGACATTGAAGAATTCACCAAAATCAGTTACAGCTGAAAGCTATGTAATTTCAAATTTGATTCACATAAACAATAACCACAAGCATTCCAGCTTGTTTCACACAAATATATATATAAGTCCTTCAAATCAGATTATTAAATAAGTAAATAACGACAGGGTAGGTTGCATTCAGCCACATATAGCACCCTCCCCTAAACGACCAGAGTTATACTTTGCTAAGTAAATCTCATGTGACTGTAATAAAAAATCATATCTCTTTCTGCCTCTTAGCACAAGAATTAGGGACAAAAATAAATAATGAGGGACAAAAGGCCAAAATCAGGGACAGACTTTAAATATTGCTCTTCTATATATTAATAAATTTGATAGACAGTTTTTATACTGGCATGCATTTTCTGAACAGTATGAAGTCAAATGTCTATCATCATTTAGTGATTTGAAACATCAGTGATTTGCCAGATAACCAATGACCAAAGACATAAGTCAGTCAGAGATATTCTCAGAAATCAGGGACAGTTTTAATTTTGCTTCGCAGAAAGACTCACCAGGGAATAAATATTCCACTGTATTTCATACAAATACACACTGTTGCTGTAAATCCAGAACTTTTTAAATAATGAAATGACAAGAGGGTTAGTTGCTTTCAACCAAAGCCAAGCTCCCACTCCCCATTTTTGCATTGTAATCCTTAATGATTTGCCATAAAACCAACAATTTTTTAAGGAACAGACCAAAACATGTAAAGTTAGAGACAATCTGCAAAATCAGGGACAATTGCAGCTTAGTTTTACACCCTGCTGCACCCTTACACCTCTATATGTGTGTATATATGGGATCACTATGGAATTCTAAAATTCCACAATCCCAAGACTCTAAATCCCAAGGACCAGAATCTCGAGATTGCAGAATCTCAAAAGTAGTGAACGGGGATTGCCATACAGTGCGGAATGGGAACTTTGCTGTTCACTCCACTGTAGTGCGATCTCGGAGTTGGTATATTTAAGTTGCAGGGGGTGTGGTGGGTGCACGGGGGCTTGCCCCTCTGCATACAGGTTAGAATAATTTATTGGATGTTTTAGTTTTTTTTTTTTGTTCGAGATTCTGCAATCTCGAGATTCTGGTCCTTGCGATTTAAAATCTTGGGATTGTGGAATTTCAGTATTTCGTAGTGATCCTGTATATATATATATTTATATATATATATATATATATATATATATATATATACACACACACACACACACACACACACACACACATATATATTATACATATATACACACACACACACATATCTATATATATATATATATATATATATATATATATATATATATACATAGATAAACACAGGGTTCCATGCATTTGGCATCATTTCATTTGGTTTATTTACTTGGTCTAAGTAAATGTGGTCTAAATGTATTTAATTAAAATGTATTTACTGTTAATTTGGACTATAAGTACTACACTGATGATTTTTCAATAGAGTAATTTTTTTTGACCATATACATTTCGTTTTTTCATATTAGTGTAAGTGAATGTTGGCTCAGACTGTACACACCTGTCAGTATGCTGAAATGCGGGTGTTGTTTGTGAGATCTCACACAGTGGTTTATGGGAGTCTGCTGTTTCCCCTCTGTTGTCTGATCTTGTAGTTGGAATATATAATTAGCAGTGTATGTGGGGTGCAGCTGTTCTCATGGAAAATGCAGGGGGTTGCATCTTATATATAAGATAGCTGAAAAACTGAAAAAGGACTACATGTTATGGGTTAAGGAGGGTTGAAGTTCCTTTTACATGCACATTTACAGCTATCATGGTGCAAAGCTGTCATTTATTAAGCAATATCACCAGACACAGCCTTTGATATTGTTGGAAATAACAGTAAATGTTTCACATTATCAGCTATTTACCAGCACTTAACATCAGGGTTTGTTTGTGTCTTTCGGCTTTTCCCGGTTAGGGGTCGCCACAGCGGAACTCCGGTCCGCTAATGATTGGCAGTAGAGTTTTACGTGCTGGCTTACGTACAACCAGGCCTAACACACAACCTTCAACGAAGGAACACCCATTCACGTATGTCGCTACACAGAAGACACTCTAACTGAGAATCGAACGGGCAACGTCTAGCTGTGAGGCGACAACGCTACCGCAGCACCACCACCGCAGTATAGCACTTAACATCAGGGTAAAGTTTGCAATTTGCAGTTCTTACCAACATTCCCAAAGGTAATAATCAGTAATTCATTTATTTTTTAATTATATACATGCATATTATTCAATGTAATAAAGTAATTGAATATTATGAAACAATGTTGCTCTGGTTAATGGAATCAAACAATGAGTTAATAGAATGACAGTATCAGGAATGACAACTATTCTTATTAACTAAACTCTCAGCTATTTTGTCCCGTCCACCATCTGCATGACCATGAGGTGGTGAGCCATAAACTTCACAATCGCTTCAAAATAGAATGCAGTCATATCTTAAACCAGGCAAAATTAAGTTGCTATCATAAATGTTTTAAAATGATAGCAAATCAAATCGCAGCAGAGTACATGACTTTCATCCACAGACAGTTCCCCTTGACGTGTACTGTCTGCAATCCTCAGCAATTTGTCAAAATACCAACAACTGTATGAAGCACAGACCAAACCATGAGGCAATGTTAGGAACTTTCTGCAAAATCAAGGTTTATTTTAAGCTTAGTTTTGCACACCAGTAGTAACCTTAAGGAAATAGAAACTTCAAACCCAGGAAATGACAAGCTGCTTTCATCTTGAGCCAGCCTGCAATCCCCCTAGAATACAATTGTCAGTGTTTTATCTGGCTGCCTGCCAGGATTAAAAAAATACTTGTTTCTTTCTTTGACCCTCTACAGTAGTGCAGAATTCTCCAGTTAACTTTTTAAGATAACAGACTTTCTGTTCACTGCCTTCTGAATTAATCATGTAGTGATGTGCAGAAGATTGCTAGGGGCATTATTTTTAATCAAAGAAATGTTTTATAGGTTCATAGGTCTATACGAGGCTAACGACCACCAGGGCCTTTATAAGCCTAGCCATGCAGCCCAACTGTGTTCTATTTATCATGGACAATTATTAGCATGGGTATGTTTGTTTGGAAGTTTCTAAAGATTATGCAGTGGGGTATGTTAATTTGGGCATAGTTACTATTTGCATCTGTCAATCAGACACATGGAAGCCAAGTCTAGCATGAATTTTTGATTTCTAATCCACTGATCAAGTTTACATTGAAATTGGGTTAGTGATGGACTCTACTTCACATGGATGGGGAGCTTGTCCAGAGCACGTGGATTCGCTGAGAATGTTTTAAAATTTTTTTATTTATTTTTATTTAACATTTGTTGACCGGAAAAGTCTGACTATGACAGAGCCTATTTTCAGTGGAGGCCCAGGGAGAAACGCTCCAGATGCATGTCTTTGGAATATCTGTCTTGCACCGAGAAAGGGGATGTCTGACTCACCAGCATGTTTTATTTATGTCACAAGTAAAATTTAAATTTTTGAATCTAGTGGTTCTGGTGCTGTTCATTTTGCAAATGTGCAAAAGGTCCATCAGAGCGGGATCCCAGGATGCCTTGTATGCCAGGGATAAATCACCTCTCAGTAACCTGTAAGAGACCGTGTTTAGAGATTATTCTATACAGATGCCTTTAAAGCCCTAAGTGTTTATACCCTAGATTCTCCTAGTAAGGAACCTTTGTGGGCATTCCAACTGTTGGAAATGTTTGGTCAGGTACATGCTGAAGGATGCCTTGCCCTTACTTATAAGTTCGGTAACACAGAATGATTTTCTTACTACCTTGACCACATGTTGGACATATGCCAGATTACTCTCTACATATGTTCCCAGATCCCTTATGACTAGATCAACTCTTAGGGGTGTCTTATAGGTTCATATTTTCATGGGATGTTACTAGGCTATTTACCTGAGTGTCTTTTCAAGCCTAGCCATTAAATTCCCAATATAATACTAGATAAGAGATATTGTCTCTGCCCAAGATTTTCTAGCAAGGACTACCCATGTCCAAGAGATAAGCGGGGGCAATCCCTGACAGAAATGTATGCTTTCCCATCCAGTCATTCAGGTTGCGCTTAAACAGGGTCATGGAGTTGCTCTGCTTGACATGGATTGGAAGCCTATTCCAGAGGAGGCGTAACCTCTGAGAGATCCATCCATCTCTCCAGCAGGTCCTATTTATGTTGCAGGCTAGACTGAGGTCCCTGGAATGGGTGACTTTAGTCCCATTTGACTTACGGTTGTGCAGCATTTTCATTAGATATGGGTCAGAGATAGCCCTGTAAACCAGACATAAGTCGCCTCTAAGTAGTCTATAACCTACTGAATACAGTGAGAGTAACTTCAGTCTGTCTGCATAAGATATATGCTATACACCCTGAATTTTCTTACTTAGAAATCTCTGAGGTCTCCCAAGTTGCTGCAGGTGTCTGGTATGGTACCTACCAAAGGGAGCATTATATTCAATAACAGACCAGATGAGGGACAAGTACAGGGGAGTTATAACCTCTTTTGATCTTGAGGTTATGTCTTTTCTAATAAGGTCAGCGATGTAGAATTTCTTCCACACAACAGTAGACACTTGATGGTCAAAGCTGAGGTCACAGTCAACTTGTGTTCCCAAGTCTCCCAGTACTGAGCTGGTAGTTAGGGTATTATTTTTTTTATTTTATAATCAGGGACATTGTTTTTACCAAAGGGAATGATGATGCATTTTTTAGCATTCTTTATTTATTGTTCGGAGATTTTCTCCCCGGGCCTCCACTGAAAACAGACATTTCCCAATAAAAAAATGTAAAATAAATAAATAAAATAAAATTATTTAGTTTAAGACCATGGCTTTGGCACCAGTCAATGGTCTGGGTAAGCCCCTTTTGAAGTACGCTAACACCGCTAGGGGATTCAGTGATAGCACCTAATGTGAAGTCATCCACAAACTTGGTTAGCCACAGCCCCTCTGTTTTTGCCTGGACTTCTGAGAAGTATATGCCAAACAAGAGGAGACCCAGCACTGACCCTTGTGGGACCCCATTGGTGACAGGTCTACTGGTAGAGTAAATTCTCCCACTTTGACTGAGTGTTGTTGATCTGTGAGCCAGTTTGCAACCCACGAGAACATAGGGGTTGATATTCAACTGGGTTAGTTGTCAATGATGCCCGAATGTGGGATAGTGTCAAAAGCCTTGGCCATGTCAAAATAGGCTGTGTACATGACTTTGCCCTCATCTATAATGATGGATTAATTTTTCTAGGTGGCCATTTTCACAAAAGGCACTGCGATGCATTTCCTGGCATTGAGTTTTAATCTGTGTCTTTAGCATCAGTCATGTATCTATGTTAGACCCTCTTGTATGATGTTTGTGTCATGGGACAATCAATGATAGCTCCCAATTTGCAATAATCTGTGAACTTCATTAGCCAAAGCCCCTTGGCATTAGCCTTTACCTCCTAGAAGAAGAAGATGCCAAATAGGAGCGGTCCTAGCATGGAGCCCTGAGGTAGCCCACTGGTGATCGGTCTCTTACATGAGGTGATCTCACCAGTCCTGACTTTCTGTGTCCTGTCTGTTACCCAGCTGGCAAACCAGTGAGTTATCTTGGGGTTTTATTCCCCGTTCAGTGAGTTTGTCAACCATACCCAAGTGGGGTATCATATCAAATGCTTTAACCAGGTCCAGGTAGGGGGTACACACTGCTTTCCCCTCACCCATTGCTTTGGTGACCTTCTCAAAGATGTCCACCAGGTTTAATAGGCATGACCTTTCCTCAACGAAGCCAAACAGGGTTGGATCCAGTGTCAGAAGGCTGTCTATGTCTATGCTGATCATTTCCATGCTAATTTACTCCATAACTTTGCATGTTAGACTAGTCAGACTAATGAGTCAGTAGTTTCCTGGGTCGGTTGATGGTCCACCCTTGTGAAATGGAATAACCATTGCAGTCCTCCATTCTTGTGGGATAAAGCTGGATTTTAGGCTATAGTTGAAAAGTGACTTAAGTGGTCCTGATAGATCATGTTTCAAGCTATTTATGAGGCATACTGGGATATTGCTGTGGCCCACTGAGGCTGTGTTATGGCCTTAGTAAGTGTTGCCATGGCCATTTTCCTGCTGACAGTTGCGGGGGGGGGGGGTGTTATGCTAGTAGTTATTTCTTGGAGAGGAGGCAGGAGGATTAACTGATTACCAGAGGTCAAAATTAAACCCTGTACCTTGCTTCTTTGCTTATAAATAAGTACATAAATACATAAATACACAATACATAAATAAATAAATTAGTGCATAAGGTAGTGGCCCAGGCCCATAAGGCAAATGTTCCATGGGTCTGGGGTTGGTGTAATGGTTAAGGTGTTTACCTCAGATGCACAAGATACAATGTTTGGCTCTCACCTTTGGAAGGCGAACTGGCTAGGCTTAAAATGACCCACAGGGGCAGCTAGCCTAGTACTTATGACTGAACCAATGAATCAATAAGCACTGTGAATATATAGAGAAAATATACTCACACTGCCTATCATTTCAACTTTTTCTTTTATAAATATATGGAAATGCTCTTGGTTACTGGTCTGCATGTTATATTCATCAGCTAAGGTAATTGTAATGAAATTGTAAAACTGTACATAACACACAGGATTATGAGTGGGTCACCAGTCCTAACCAATTTTTTATGTGTTTGAGCTGCAGATGCCAATAAATTTACCTCGAGACCAAAGCTTGGGTGAAGAAGCTTGGCATTCGTGTTGAGAACATACAGTAGTAAGTTAGCATCAAAGACCCAATCATAACTCCTTTTAGTGCATGGAGCTTCGGGTACTACTAGATACAGTAAAAACGAAAAAAAAAAACATTGTGTTTTTCCAGGTTTCAAAGCTGTAAGCACAGTCCCTAAAATAGCACTCCACCCTCTCTCCATACCTCCCAGCCACCACCACCAGCATACCACAAGGTTCTATCCTTGGTCCCCTCCTCTATAACATTCTCACCAACAGCCTCCACACATCCACACAACAGGCCTTTGTAATACAATACACAGATGACGCTGCACATGTTTGCACATCTGAGAACACGCCACATCTCCAACAACATTGCTCAGGAAGCTTTAACAGCCACCGAAACACGGCTTTGGAACTCACAACTCATGTTCATAGGTTCATAGGTGTTTAATAGGCTAATGACCACAAAGGCCTTTTTCAGCCTAGCCATGCATCCCAAACCTCTGACAAGTTCTGGTACCCTTCATAAATGTAAGCAGGGGCTTGGATTACAGTCTGCCTGTGTCCATTAGAGATATAGGTGCCAAACCAGGGATGAATTTCCTGTTCCCCATCCAACTGTCCAAATTACACTTGAATTAGGATAGGGTAGAACTCTGCTTCACATGGATGGGGAGCCAGTTTCAGAGATGGGGTAGTCTCTGGGATATATACATGTCTCTCCAGCAGGTCCTACTTATAACACAGGCAAGGTTTAAGTCCTTAGAATAAGTAATTCTGGTGCTGTTTGTTTTGCAGATATGCAGGAGGTCCATCAGAGTGGGGTCTGACAATACCATATGATATGACAGGGATAGATCTCCCCTCGACAGCCTGTAGGAGACAGAATACAGGGCTAGGGCCTTGAGGTGATCTGCATAGGACATTTTATCTACACCCTGTATTCTTCTAGTGAGGAACCTCTGTGGACGTTCCATTTATTGGATATGCCTGGGGGCATTGTACTCAATGACAGGTCTTATGAATGCCGAATACAGCGGAACAATCACTTCCTTGGATCAAGATGCCATACCTTTGTTTACAAGTTGTGCAACATAGAATGATTTCCTCACTACTGTAGATATGCGATAGTCATAGGCTAGAATACTATGTGAGTCCCTAAGTTCCTGACTGCTGGGTCACCTCTAAGGGGTGTGTTGTCAGTATGATAGTTACAAGGGGTGGATGACTTCTCAAAGGATACTATTACGCATTTCTTGGCATTTAGTTTTAGTCCATGGCTCTGACACCAGTTGTTTGTCTGTGTCAGCCCTTCCTGGAGATTATTTGTGTCAGTGTGGGATTTAATGACAGCTCCGAATTTGCAATCATCTGCAAATTTAGTCAGCCAGAGACCACTGACATTGGCCTTAACGTCTGAGAAATAAATGCTAAAAAACTGATCCCTGAGGGACACCACTTGTGACTGACCTCTTTGTAGAGACAGACTCCCCAATTCTAACTTCTTGGGTCCTATCTGTGAGCCAGTTGGCTATCCACCGGGTGACATTTGTTTTATTTATTTATTTCACATTTTTTAACCAGGTTAGTCCAACTGAGTTTGCAAACAAATTCATTTTCAGTGAAGACCCGAGGGGAAAAGCCCCAGCAAACATAAGTAAAGATAAAGTGACAATATACAAACATTAAATAACAATCACAACACAAAATAATTATAAAAAAGAAAAGGTTATTAACTATTTGCATTGCATTGATAGTAAGCAACACATTTTCAGTGGAGACCCAAGGGGAAGGAGCCCCAGCAAACATAAGCAAAGATAAACACACAGGACAAAAACTATTAAAAACAACACTGCAAATACAAAATTAATTATAACGAGAAAA
Organism: Protopterus annectens; assembly: GCF_019279795.1. Lineage (NCBI taxonomy): Eukaryota > Metazoa > Chordata > Ceratodontiformes > Protopteridae > Protopterus > Protopterus annectens. The sequence continues at coordinate 1,773,693,438 of NC_056729.1, forward strand.
CAAAAGGAAACAAAATTATGAACATTAAGGGTTGCACTGGTAGTAGTGGACTAAAATTTACTACATATGAGAGTAAATACAAAAAGAGAATCATTGTTCAAAAGAAGGATAATGTACAGACATTGATAGGAAGTGGGTGACAAGATAATGTGGAGAATGGGAGGGGCTACAGTAGTAGAGCGGAGGGTTTAGGAGGTTAGTTCAAGCAGAAGTTACTAACAAAGAAAGTTAGGAGATGCAACAGGTTATACAGTGGGAGAGACTAAGACTACGTGTGGTCAAGGTAACGGCATCATTTTAAGTTTAGTAGGTGGGATTTAAGCTCCTTTTTAAAACAGGGAAAGGAAAGGTTGGATCTAATATGGAGAGGGAGCTTGTTCCAATTTAGTGAAACAGAGTGTTTGTAAAGTAGTTTGCCAATATTCTTTTGGGTTTATAAACTGAGAGAAGATGCTGATCAGCACTCTGGAGAGGCCGTGGGGGAGAGTAGAGAGTAACATGGTAGGCGAGAGCAGGGCAGGCAGAGGGGTTGTTGAGTATGGAAAAGGTAGTTTGGAGTTGCGATTGTAGGAGAAGGGGCGGATATTCCAGTCACTGAAGTTTGTTTAGTGAGAGGCAGTGATGTGAAGAGAGTGGTTGGTTTAGAATAAATCTGGCAATTTTATTGTATGTTTGTTCCAGTTTCTGCATTGAGGTAGTTTAGATATTGATAAGCCTGGGGGAAGCATATAGAGGACTGGGTAAGAAAAATGCCTGCGCAAGAGTGTGTTTAGTGGCAGTAGTGAGGAATATTTTGTTCCTATAATGTAGTCCAAGTTTTTGGTGTTTTTTTTTTATGGCCTGTTGTATGTGCAAGTCAAATTTTAGTTGGTCATCAATTATTACCCCAAGGAGTTTGGTGTGTGAGGCAGGGGAGATGGTGCCATCTAGGGAGAAAAGAGAAAAGTTGGATTTAAGAAGAGGTGGGAAGAGAAGGAGTTGAGTTTTCTTAGGGTTAAGGATTAGTTGATTGTTTCTGAGCCATTTTACAACAGAGATAAAGGAAGTCTGTGTTAGTGAGTGTAGTTCAGAGATAGCACTGGAGATAGATAAGAGAGTAGAGTCATCTGCGTATTGGATTACAGATGAGAGACTGCAGGATGAATGTAGGTTGTTGGTAAAAATGTTGAAAAGGAGAGGTCCAAGTATGGAGCCTTGGGGTACTCCTGTATGAACAGCAAGGAAGGGTGAGAAAGCCTGCTGCCATCTAATACCTTGTTTTCAGCCAGTAAGGTAGGATTGGAACCAGCCAAGAGTAGAAGGAGAGAGGGTTAGGTCTGAGAGTTTGTTAAGAAAGATGGGATGAGACACAGTGTCGAAGGCTTTAGAGAGAGCAAGAAACAGGCAGGAGACAAGGAGGTTGTTGTCCCTAGCTTTTGCAACCTTTTGAGTAAATGGTAGTAAGGCAGTGGAGGTACTGTGTTTAGGGCAGAAACCATGTTGTGAGACATAGTGGTTTGTGCCTAATATCTTGAGTTTGTCAACAATGCATGAGTGGGATATTGTGTCAAATGCTTTGGCCAGGTCAAGGTAGAAAGTGTGAACCATTTTGTATTCATCAAATGCTTTGGTGACCTTATCAAAGAAATTCACCAGGTTGAGTAGGCATGGCCTCCCCTTGATGAAACCAAATTGGGTTGGGTCCAGTGTCTGGAGGTTTACTATATCATAATGGATCATTTCCATGATAATTCTTTCCATAGCTTTGCATATGAAACTAGTGAGACTTATGGGTATCTAGTTTCCAGGGTCTGCAGATGGCCACCTTTGTGCAAAGGGATGCCTGTTGCTGTTCTCCATTCATCAGGAAAGAAGTCTGTTTGGAGGCTACAGTTACATAGTAATTTCAGAGGCCCTGATAGGTCATGTTTCATACTATTCAGAAGGCATACTGGGATATTGTCTGGGCCCATTGATGCATTGTTCTTGGCCTTAGAGAGAGCATTAAGGACCTGTTCCCTAGTGATAGTAGGGGGGGTTATATTTGATGATATTTCCTGAGGGAAGGTTGAGGGGGAGAGAAGGGTAAAATTGGAGCTGACTTTGTCAGCCAGGAGGTTTACTATATCTTCTGACTCAGTATAGATGACTCCATTTACAATTAGCTCTGTACGCAATTGTGTATTGCCTTTTGAGGTTGTGGACATACCTAAAGAATGCCATGTAGTTGTCCTTGGCCTGGGAGGCCAAATTTACCTCAGATTTGGCATTGGTAGACTTTATTTGCTTTCTGAGTTGTTTGTTTAGTTTGATGAGAATGCTTTTATCATGCTGTGTGCTGCCCATCCTAATTTTTGCCATGAGTTTCTTCCTTCTGTTATGTAGCTTATAGATTTTGTGATTCCACCAAGGGGGGGCTTGTTTTAGTTAGTTCTTTACTTTTTCCTGGTGGGTACAGCTGCCTCTATGCAGCTTTTAATATGCTTGTATAAGGTTTCTGTGAACATTTCTGCATAGACAGGAGTGTTCTCAGGGTTTATAGGGGCTTGAAATTTTGCCAGATTATCACTTAATAGCAGGAAGTTAGCCTTACAGTAGTTCCAGAATATTCTAGGGTTAGCTGGGGTTGAGGTTGTATTTGTAGTTCAATAGAGACCATTTTGTGGTCTGACCTTACCAAGGAAGGCATTACAGTAGGGGGTGTGCAGCACTCTCCCATATTAGTGAGGACTAGATCCAGTATGGTTGCACCCCCTCGTCAGTGTACTGACAATCTGGTCCAGGGAGTTTGTGTTTACAAAATCCAGGAATCTCTGTGCCTCTATGTTTGGTGTTATATAGGATTCCCAGTAAATGGTGGGGTAATTAAATTCATCCATGAATATGCTATTGGGTTGGATGGTAAGTGTTTCCCATACATTTAAATACGTGGTATGTGTTTCCTGGGTCATAGAATGGGACTTATAGCTTTCAAGGAAGTGGTATTGGATTTTACCGATAATGATTAGAAAATGGAGCAGGTCAAGTGCATTGCCTTGTTTGACCAGCCTTGAGATATACTTATTTTTCATGTAAATCGAGACCTCTACCTTTAGTCCCTGCCTGTCTAGTAGCTGGTCTAAAAGTTTGGAAGGCATTATAACCTTGCACTACCAGTGTGCTTTCCACGGTTTTAAACCATGTCTCAGTGACCACATAGACATCAGCATTCTCTAGGGTGAAGAGAGCTTCTAGGGAGTGGAGTTTTTTGTTTAGACTCCTAGCACTGAGCAGTAACACCTTTAGAATTTCTTGGTTTTGATTTGCTATTTCAGAAGTACTTTCAGTTTGGCACTGCCTAAAAGAGGCACTATGGGGGAGGACTATGTTTTAGCTAATATACAAAAGCATGGAGGGGACAGGTGCAGGCCATCCCTGGCAAGCCAGCATGCTCTGTTGACCATCTCCTTCCATGCTAACAAATATTGCAACCCCTTAGAATGACACCAGAAATGAATCCAGTTATTAAAGTCAGTCATCTTTTGTTTGTATTACGGCATCATCCTTGAAGGTGGTAAAATGACTGTCAATGTTAGGCTCATACCAGCCTGGGACACACATTCTGAGATGTCCATGATGTCTCTCTTCATATACTCTAGGGAGGTATGTTTCAGGTCATTTACACACACATGGACTATGTTCAACCAAAAAAAAAATACTACTTTTCCCCCATATCCTGATCCCATGACAAAGCAAAATTTAAAATCATCTGAACTGACAATGCAACCATTGAAGTCTATGCTCATAGCTCATTATTAGGGATAATAGAGGATGACAATCCTAAATTCAACCTGCATATACAAAATTGCAAAAGATGAACTCATCAAAAACCAGGGAGGTTTTGCAGAGCCAAAAACTTTCTTACCGATGCAACTAAAACTACACTCGCCATGACTTATGTCCACCCCTCACGTCTTTATGGTGCTCCCCTCCTTACTAACCCTCAGGCATCACAAGAATCAAAACTTGAACAATGCTCTAACAAAGCTGCGAAATTTGCAGCAAATATCCCTTTCAGAAACCACCACTGTATAGTGTAAAAAGCCTTAACTGGTTAGAAATACCCCATAATCTAACATATACACAGCTTCTTACCACCTATAAAATTATCCAGCATCTGTCTGCTTGTCGAGCACTAAATAACATTCTACACAGTACTGTACTTCAGCTATAGCCTTGGGGCACTGATTTTTCTGAATGCCGATTTGGCCTTTTTTGATGCATTTCCCAGGGTAACAGGCCCATCTCTTTCTTTGAATCAAATCCCGTGACAATTAGAACAGACAGAATCCCAAGTCAGTTAGAACGGACAGCCACAATCAAATATTTCCTGTCACATTTTACTGGAATTCTGAGCTCTGCTGTAGTGTGTTTTAAATATCTATTGAAAATAAAACTAATGCAAACCTGCTACTAAATGAATCAGTGCATGCAAGAAGTGCACAAATGAACCAATCAGCAGGAAGAAAAAGAAGTCATGCAGCCAATGAACATACAGAATTAGAATTTACAAATCACATATGATACAGACGTCACCACAGCAGAGAATGAGCAAGTTCCACTAGATTACAAAGAAAATGAGCTTTTATTGGTAAAACAAATAAAATACCATGAGCGCTTTTGGCATAAAATACCTCACTCATTTTTCAGACCTGATCTTGGTTACCATGGATGTAGTCAATCTTTTTACGATCATCCCACATGAATATGGCATAGAGGCCATTAGGAGCCTAGGAATGTCTAGAGGCCGAAATGTGGAGGTAGTTTGCTACCTCCTTGAACTGATTTAGGTTCATAGGAAGGTACTAGGATATCTGCCCGAAGGCATTTATAAGCCTAGCCGGAATGTGTTGGCCTTCGCCGCCCCCTTAGATTAGTTCCCTGTGCCTCTGTCCAGCAGAGCCATTGAAGTGATCCCTGGGGTAAACTTTCTGTTTCCCATCCACTCGTCAAGGTTTCTCTTGAAGACTGTTAGTGAGGAGGAGGAGCTCTGCCTAATGCAGATTGGAATCTTGTTCCAGAGCATGGGAAGTCTCTGGGACAGAAAGCTATCCCTCCAGCACGTCCTATTTACTGTTGTGGTGAGGTTTAGATCCCTGGAGCATGTGGCTCAAGGGAATATGGTTTTCTTTAGGTGGAGCATGTCCATCAATTCTGGGTTGGACATGGCCTTGTATGTCAGGCAGAGATCACCTCTGAGTAGGCGGTATGCAACCGAGTACAGCTGGAGTTTCTTCAGTCGAGCTGCATAGGGCATCTGCTTGAGGCAAGCGATCCTCTTGGTGAGGTACTTCTGTGGTCTTTCCAGTTGTTGCAGGTGTCTTGTAAGGTACATCCCAAATGGGGCACTGTACTCTACGATGGGTCTGATAAGTGATGCATAGAGCTCTTTCGATCTGGATGCAAACCCTTTTGTGATTAGGTGGGCCACATAGAAGGATTTTCTAACCACTCTGGCAATGTGATTATCAAAGGAGAGGTTACTATCTACTTGGGTCTCTAGATCCTTTATTACGTCTTCCGTATTTAGGGGGCTACCACCTATGTGATAGTTTGTGGGTACTTTGTTTTTTCCAAAGGGGATGATTATGCACTTTTTGGCATTTAGCTTGAGGCCATAGTTTTGACACCAGGTATCTGTCTCAGTGAGACCCTTTTGGAGGACGTCTGTGTCAGCCGGACAGTCAATTATAGCCCCTAGTTTGCAGTCATGTGCAAACTTGGTCAGTCATAGTCTTCCTGTGCTTGCTTGTACCTCTGAGAAGTATATGCCGAACAGGAGGGGTCCTAGGACTAAGCCCTGGGGAATGCCACTTGTAACCGGTTTAGAGTCAGACCTACCTCCCACAACTCTTTCCATGTGGATTCGGTCTGTGAGCCAGTTGGCAACCCATCTCATGATGTAGGGGTTTATGTTCAGGCTGGTGAGCTTGTCTATAATACCTGAGTGGGGAATGGTGTCGAAGGACTTTGCGAGGTCTAGGTAGGCTGTGTGGACCACCTTTCCCTCATCTGTAGTCTTGGTAACTGTCTCAAAGAAGTCCACCAGGTTTAGGAGGCATGATCTGCCCTTAATAAAGCCGAACTGGGTACAGTCCAGTGTTTGGAGGTTCACAATGTCTCTGTTAATGAGATCAATGATGATGCGCACCACAGCTTTGCAGACCAAGCTAGTCAAGCTTATAGGACAATAGTTCCCAGGGTCCATTGTGGCTCCACCTTTGTGGAGCAGAATAACTGCTGCTATGCGCCACTCTGTGAGCACATAGCCTGTGGAGAGGCTGAGTTTAAACAGTGTGTTTAGGTGAGGGGTTAGTTAATCTTTGAGCATGTGTAGGATGCAGCCTGGGACACAGTCCAGCCCCATTGATGCTGTGTTTTTGGCTTTGGAGAGGGCTGTTTTAACCTGAGTGTCTGTGATTTCAGGGGCACTACATTATTCTGGTACAGTTATGGGGCCTTTTGTGGGTGAGAGGGGGTGAAGTTTGCACTGAACCTGTCTGCCAGGATGTTGGCTATATCGGTCGGTTCAGTGTATTTTGTGCCATTCTGCACTAACTCCAAGCAGATCTGAGAATTGCCACTTAGATTCTTGACATAGCTAAAGAATGCCTTGTGGTTATCTTTGGAGTCCATGGCAATTTTTCTTTCGAAGCTAGACTTGGATGATTTTGTGAGGGAATGTAGTTTCTTGCTGATACTGATCAGGGATGCCTTTCCTTCTTGGGATTTTACTCTTTTCTGTACTAGTTTCCTCCTTCTATTGTATAGCTTGTTTATGGCAGGGGTCCACCAGACTGGTTTCCTTTTCTTGGAGGAGTGAGTCTTAGTTTTGTTTGGGATAGCATGATCCATGCATTCTTGTAGGTGCCCGTAGAGTGCATTAATAAACGATTTTGCAGCTTGGACAGCGTTATCCTTTAACATGGGGGCTTTGGAACTTCCCACCTCGGTCTTAAGTAAGTGAAGTTTGCTTTTGAAAAGCTTTTCACGGTGGTTTCTTTGACCGGGGGTGGTTGCGAAATGTGGATATCCAGAGTGATTAGTTTATGGTCAGATCTAACCAACGAGGGGTTGATGTCCGGTGTTGAACAACGGTCGCCCATGTTGGTGATGAGCAGGTCCAATATGTTGTCACCTCTGGTGGGGGTGTTGACCAGTTGATCCAGGGCATTTGAGTTTATAAATTCTAAGAAATTTTGGGCAAGGGAGCTTGTACGTAAGTAGTTCTCCCAGTTAATGTTTGGGTAATTGAAATCACCCAATATCAGGGTGTTTGGTAGGACCTTTATGTTTCCCAGTGTTTCCAGGAATGCAGGGTGGGGGTCCTGGGACATGGTGGATCTGTAGCCCCAAAAGGAGAGATATCTATACCAAGTGATTGCAGCCCCCCAAACATCTCCAACGCCCAAGTGAGAACTGCTCTCTCCAAAGCAAAAAACACAGCATCCATGGGACCTGATGGTGTCCCCAGCTGTGTGCTCCACGAACTCAACGAGGAATTAAACCCACAGCTAGGACAGCTGTTTAATCATAGTCTTACCTCTGGATACGTACCCAGGGAGTGGCGCACTGCAACTGTGGTCCCACTTCACAAAGGCGGTGCCTCCACCGACCCTGGAAATTACCGCCCATTAGCTTGACAAGCCTTATCTGCAAAGCCATGGAGAGGATCATAATGGACCTCATAAATAAAGACATAGGGAATTTGCAGACTTTGGATCCATCCCAGTTTGGCTTTGTCAAAGGCAGATCATGCCTTCTAAACTTGGTTGACTTTTTCGAAACAGTCACCAAAGCCATTGATGAGGGAAAGGCAGTCCATACAGCCTACCTCGATCTGGCGAAGGCCTTTGATACAATACCCCACTCGGGTATCATTGAAAAACTCATCAGCTTAAATGTTAACCCATACATCACAAGATGGGTTGCAAACTGGCTGAGTGACACAGAGTTGCTGGCGCCATGTCAGACTCAAAGCCTGTCACAAGTGGTGTACCACAGGGCTCAGTCCTGGGCCCACTCTTGTTTGGCATCTACTTTTCCGAAGTACAAGCAAACACAGGAGGGTTATGGCTGACAAAGTTTGCAGATGACTGCAAACTGGGCGCCATAGTAGAAAACACATCTGACACAGATATCCTTCAGAAGGGTCTCACAGAAACGGATAACTGGTGCCAGAGCCATGGCCTAAAGTTAAATGCCAAAAATGCATAGTCATACCCTTCGGGAAAAACAAGGTTACCCTAGCTACCAAATAGGTGGCAATCCACTGAGTACAGAAGAAGTTATCAGGGACCTGGGGACCCAGGTTGATAGTAGTCTGTCATTCGGCACCCATGTAGCTAAAGTAGTTAGGAAGACCTTCTACATTGCCCACCTTATCATGAAGGGATTCTCATCTAGATCAAGGGAGGTCATAGTCTCCTATACTCATCACTCATCAGACCAATGATTGAGTACAATGCCCCATTCGGAATGTATCTGACCCGACACTTGCAGCAGCTGGAGAGGCCACAAAAGTTCCTCACCAAAAGGATAAAGGGTCTCAAACATCTGTCCTATGCTGCCCGACTGAAAGAACTCCAGCTCTATTCAGTAATCCGCTTGCTCAGAGGTGACCTTTGCCTAACATACAAGGCCATGTCAAACCCAGATTTGATGAATATGCTTCACCTCAAAAATCTAGATCCGTCAGAGCCACAAGGGCGGGAGACTTAAACCTCGACACGGCTATTAATAGGACGTGCTGGAGGGATAGATTCATCACCCAAATACTCCCTATGCTGTGGAATAAAATCCCGGTATATGTGAGGCAGAGCACCTCGCTGGCCTTGTTCAAGAGAAATCTTGACCAATGGATGGGAGATCGCAGATATACCCCAGGGATTACCTCAGTGTCACTGCTCAACAGAGGCACAGCAAAATAATGGGTATAGTTCCCCATACTAAAGGGGTGGCGTAAGCCACAAAACTATGGGCTAGGCTTGTAAATGCCCTCGGGCAGATAGCCTAGTATGAACCTATGAACCTAAGCTATAATTTGAATAGCAGTTTTGCCCATTGTTAGTTGCATGTGGATGATCTTTGAAGCATCGTGCTGTGCCACTAACTTGGAGATGTGGGTATCCTTGATGAATATGGATACTCCCTCACCTTTTGTATTTCGGTCTGGGTTTTGTGGCCAAAGTATATACTATGAATTTTAGCCTGGTTGTGTTGGGGTACTCTCTGGAGCCTTAAACCAGGTTTCTGTTACTGCACATATATCGATTTTCTCCATACTGAGGAGTGCCTCGAGTGCATGCATTTTGAGGTTTAGACTTCTGGCATTGAGTAGCATTACCTTCAGTTTTTTGTTACTTGTGCTATTTATGGTGGTGGGTTGGTCTTTTGAGCCTTGCCTAAAAAAGGCACTATGGGGGTGGCAAGAGCCTTGGCCAGTATTCGAAAGCCAAAGGGTGACATGCGCAAGCCATCTCTAGCGAAGCAGCGCGGCTCGTCGAGCATGTCATGCCAGGTTGACAGATACTGGATCCCCTTTGAATGATACTTGAAGCTTATCCAATTGTTGAAATTGATATTTTTTTCTCTATACCGTGGTATAATTCTTGGTGAGGGCAGGATGCTACTCGGGGTCATGGTCATACTGGCCTGGGCTACGTGATCAGAGAGCTCCTCCATGTCTCTTTTCATGTCATATTTGTACTTGTTCTGGAGTGACCTGAGAGCTTGTGTTATGTGGTGGATCCTGGCACCTGACATGCAGCTAACAGTAACCTTCTCCTTGTCCAGCCTAGTGAGTGGGATATCAGTGTGCCTGACTATAGAGTCACCTATTACTAGTGTGTTGGCTATGTTATTTTGCCTTAAGGGCTGTGATTGCATGGCACACTGGTTTTGTGAAGTATGTGTTTCATGGTTTGTGTTGTGAGATGGAGGTTGCTTGGATGTCTGCTTTGGAGGTCTCTGTTGCTTTTTCAGATTTTTATTTGGAGCCTCCGAGTATGTTTTTGTGTATTTATGTTTGTTTTTTGCCGGTGCTGGTTTCATAGGTCTATGTGAGACTGGTGGTGTGATGGAAGTAATTCCCTTCTCCTCTTTACTGACTGGTCCAGTCTTGGGCTGAGAGAGCTTAGCTTCCAGTTTGGCTGTATAATTACATCTCTCGCATGTATTAGTGTTTGGTGGAAGGAGGAGAGGGTTGTCTGTGTACATGAGGCAATTGTAACATTGCTGCAAAATGCCCAGATTCACCAGTTGGACCAGAGAGAACACCTGAAACTGCCCTTTGGACATGTCTGGATAGGTACAGTGAACTGTTTTACTGATTGGCTGGTAAGGTCGAACAGAGAGCCTTGTCCTTGTCTACAGTATAGTGGGGTCTAGTGCTAAGGTTTATTAGTGCTTGCTATGAGTTTTGAGCAAGTGCCAGGATGAGAAGTGAACGGTTTGAGTGCTTAAGTTGAAAGTTTGTCTAGCTCCAAGGGAAAAATTGAAAAGCAGAATTTGTGGAGATTTTGGAGAATAATTTCTTCATGTATGGGAATGAGTGCTATAGGCAAACATGGGGTGTAGCGATGGGCACCCCATGTGCGAATAGTTACTCGAACCTGGTTTTTGCTCAATGGGAGATGAATCATGGCACCAATGTATAGTGTATTATGGTTGCTTCGTTGATGACATTTTCCTTCTTTGGAGAGGGCGTGAACAGGACTTAGCTGACGTCAATAATTTTTTGAATTCCACAACAACATTTCTGAGGTTCACTGTCAAATCCTCCAAATATGAGATAAGTTTTTTGGATATTACATTAACTTTAGATAGTGGAAGAGGTATGCACACTAGAATCCACGGTAAGTCAACTTGGCGTAACTATTATTTGCACCGATCCAGCATGCATCCCAGACATGTTTTTAAAAGCAGTATGGAAAATCAAATGAGCAGGGCTTCCAAGTTGTGCACGGAAGAAACTACATGCAATACGGAGTGTTCTACACTAAAAACAAATCTCAGAGAAAGAGACTACAAGGGTAAAGATTTATCTAGTAAGCCAGACCTGCAGACCAGTGTTCGTAACAAAGTATGATCTTATTTTCTTCAAAGAAATAAAAAAATAGAAGCTAATAAACCAAATGAACTCGTATTTAGTCAAACTGGGAGGGATAAGGTCAATTGTGTCTTGACTTATAGTACGGACCATGTGCAAATCTGCAATATCGTTAAACAATTTTGGCTGTTCCTCACTGAAAATGAAAAAAGTCAAAAGCATTGTAGGCGATCAACTGAGATTTGTCTTTAAAAATAAAAATAATTTGAAACAACTCTTATGCAATAAAGATGGTCTCAAGAAGAAGACACCCGCTATGAGTGAAGGCACCCACAAATGTAGGAGATGTAAAGCTAGCCAGTTCATTAATCGAACTAACTCATTTGTGCATCCAAACACGAATCAAACATATTACTTCAGAGCAACAGCCACCTGCAATACACAACATCTTGTATATCTTGCAACCTGCAGCAACTGCCCATCTTTTTATGTGGGTAAAACTGACCAACAATTTAAAAATAGAATTTTGTGCCATATGAGGGATATCTCTTATAGAGACCCTCACAACAGCCTTGCAAATCATATAGCTTCCTATCCATCACATAAGTTCACATTTAAAGCTATAGAGATGATTCCATTCAATCCCAGACAAGGAGATGTCATGAATCGAACAGAACTATGTGAAGTTAAATGGATTACAAATTTGAGAAGTACATGTCCTCCAGGTTTGAACAATATGATCCCTTTAAAACCAATTCTGAAAAAACAGATGTCTCACAATCAATAAGTAATTTTAATGCATTGTTTAATAGTTTTAATGCTTTCAAAATGAAGGTTTGTTTTTGATTTTTAGTCATTCAACATTGTCTTTTGTGTCATGTTTCATACCATAGCTATGGACTTACTGTTTGCAACTAGTGACTTTTTTAATAGATATGGGTATAGTGAATACTTAATATTACTTAGTCTCTATCTAAGGTCTTACATATAAGAAATAGCATAGACATGTAATATGTCTTTCTTCAGTTTCAGTTCAAATAATTGGTAAGCTGGTATAATTTATGCAAGCCCAAAATCCAGTGGTCTTTTCATTATTATTAAGATAATCATGGACACTGTTTTGATGTCATAAGGTTGTTTTATTAAGAAGTAACAAAACTTTTTGTTTACGAGCAGATTCACTGAGAATGCTTTTTCTGTTGCCGTGAAAGCTGGCAGACTGCTTGTGATTGTTAAATTTCTTGTAAAGTTATTTACAGTTGAGTTTATATATTTTTTCTTCCCCCCAAGATACTTACCTACTGATAAGGCTTCAAGCTTTAAATAAATAGTTAAAATGTCCAAGAAGGTATTAGAGATATCCCTGCAGCCACGAAAGTGGGTGGACCCCTTTCTTTTATTAACCTTGGCAACCAATAACGTTTGTTTGTAGTTGAGCTATTTTGCATTTTGGTTTTCCAATGCGATAGCTTACCTGAATAAGTGTCCTATGAGTCATCTTTGTTATCTTTCTGCAGCCGCGAATGTGGGCAGACATTCTAACAAGCTCAGTCTTGTTTGACCAATGAGTGTTTTAAAATAAGTCATCCTTTTCTTAATGAGTTTTTTGACCAAAATGGTCAGCAATATATTTTCACATATATGTGGTTTGTTACTTTTTTTTTTCATGTCTTTGGATATTTTAACTTTATATATTTAGTTTCATTTCTATTGGATACCAAGTTTCTATGCAGTTTAGAAAACATTGTGCTAGTACTTACTAACTAACTATAAGTGTTTAGCTATACAAGGAAAGAATGTAACTTAATATTTTAAGGTGTAAAGCTTGCTTTTATGAAACTACTGGAAGCTTTGCTTCAGATCTACTGATATTTGCAGTAGATAAGGAGAACAGGATGAAACTATATCTATCAAGTACTTATTAAGTCTTGACATGGGTATTAACTTTACTGACATACAAGGATTCTTAGTGATTCTGACTATAGTATTAAATAAGAAGTTATGTTCCTACCATAACGTTCCATGTTAGTTGTCTTCTTCTTGCCTTCTTTCTTGCTGGATGAGTTCGGAGCCGATCCTCAGCTCTGACTCGGCCTATACTATAGCTCGAGAGCTATTTTTACCGGCTCGAGGCAGCCCTATAACCCACAATACCATGCGTTTGGAAGCTAAGACATAGTATAAATATAATATCATAATCCTCATTTGCAAGTATGGGCTCCCTGCTAGTAACACTAAGGATACGGGGAAACCGTAACATGTTGTATCTCCAGAAATGGAAGGACTCAGAAACCTCTAGTCTATCCAGGCTAGGGGGCAGGAGGGAGGGACGCAAGAAAGAAGGCGAGAAGAAGACAACTAACATGGAACATTATGGTAAGAACATAACTTCTTAATGTTAAGTTGTCATTCTCGCCTTCATTCTTGTTGGATGGGACAGCGTCCCTAGCATCTTAGTCCTGGGTGGCTCAATGGAACAGACTCCTGAGTACAGTGGAACCAAAGTCAGCTCTATTTCTGGAGGCTATATCAAGTTTGTAATGGACAATAAAGGTATGTTTGGAAGCCCATGTAGCTGCTGCACATATGGCATCTAGTGGTAACCTTGCTTGAAATGCCGTTGATGTTGATAGTGCCCTGGTTGAATGAGCCTTAGGCCTAGATGGAAGTTGCCTGTGTCTCAACTCATAGACAAAGGTAATAATAGATGTCAACCATCTGGAAAGAGTAACCTTCGATACCAGAAGCCCTTTCTTTCCTTCAGCATAAGAGAGAAAGAGCTGGTCTGACTTTCTGAGTTGTTTTGTCTTGTCTAGATAATACCGTAGTTGGTGATGAACATCTAATGAATGTAATTTCTGTTCAGCCCTGGTGGCATAGTCTGGGAAGAAGAGGCAAGTCAATGGAGTGGTTTAGATTTGCTTCCGAGGACACTTTCGGTAGGAAGGAAGGGTTTGTTCTGAGAGTTACCCTGTCTTTGTGAAAGACCAAATAAGGGGGACGGACAGACAAGGCTTGAAGTTCCGATACCCTTCTGGCAGATGTTATGGCTACTAAAAACAGAGTTTTCCAAGAAAGAAGCTTGAGGGAGCAAGAAGCTGCAGGTTCAAAAGGAGGCAGAATCAATGAGGTTAGAACTAAATTCAAATCCCATTGTGGAGGTGGATCTTTAACTGGAGGTCTAAGCAAAAAATGCCCTTGAGGAAGGCTTTACAGAGTTTGTGGGACATAATATTTGCTTCTGAGAGCCCAACATGAAAATTAGCAATGGCCGCTAATTGTACCCTAATAGTGGCCGACGATGACGCTGAATGAAAAAGCTCCGCCAGAAAGTCTAGAACCTTATGAATGGGTGCATGGAAAGGATCTAGGGACCTACTTTGTGCCCAGTGCGAAAAACGCTTCCATTTACTCGCATACGTCTTCCTAGTATTGGACTTATGGGAAGCCAGAATTATATCACGAACAGGAGGAGAAATAAGGGGAAGCCTGGCTATGGCTGGAAGTGGAGCAACCAAGCTGTGAGGTTGTGGGAATGAAGAGACTGACGCAGCTTGCCCGTGAGATGGGTCAACAGATCTGGAAGTGGTTCCATATGCCAAGGCTGTTCCAATAGGTAACTGTGCAGGAACGGAAACCATACTTGTCGAGGCCAAAACGGGGCAATGAGGATCATTTTGGATCTCAATGTGGTTGCTTTCTGAATTAATTGTGGGATCAATGGTAAGGGAGGAAAGGCATATAGAAGACCCTGGGGCCAATCGTGAACAAGAGCGTCTCTGGGGGGATGGCCTGGTAGAGGAAAGAGTGTGAAGAAGTCGAGGCACTTGCTGTTTTGAGGAGTTGCAAAAAGATCGCAGCAAGGCTGGCCCCACTTCTGAAATATTCTGTCTGCTACCGCTTGATTTAGAGACCACTCGTGAGGCATGAGGATAGTTCTGCTCAATCTGTCCGCTATGACGTTGGACTTCCTGGGGATGTGCATTGCTATCAGAAACCGTTGAGAGGAAATCGCCCATTGCCAAAGTCTGAGTGCTTCTCGACATAGGGGGTAGGACTTTGTTCCGCCCTGCTTGTTTATGTACCACACCACAGACATATTGTCCATTTGAATTGCTATAGACCCTGTGGGAAGAGAGCTCTGAAGGGCTTGCAACGTCACAAACACCTCCCTCATCTCCAGGACAATTATGTGCAGGTGGCATTCTGATTGTTGCCATGTGCCCTGGACCGTCCTGCCCTGATAATGCCCCCCCCATCCGTTCAAGGAGGCATCCGTCGTCACCGTGGCAACTGGGGGGGGGGCAAAGGGTCTGCCCTGAAAAAACTGAGGGGAAACCATCCACCAGGAGAGATGATTCTTTCAAGATGGGGTTATCAGAATGTTGTGAGTCATTGGTAGCTGTTGAAAGGACCACTGAGAAAACAGCATCCACTGAAGGAGCCTCATGTGGAAGTGGGCTAATGGGAGTAGAAGAATCGCCGCTGCCATGAGGCCTAACGCTTTCAATACTAGCTTGACTTGAACTCTGTTGGGCTGAAACAGGGACTGAACTTCCGCCTTATGTCTGTCACTCTCTGAGGTGGTAATGTTGCAGACATTTCTGTGGTGTTTAATACGGCACCTATAAAGTTTATACATTGACAAGGCGACAAGGAGGACTTTGCAAAATTTATGGAAATACCTAGAGTGTTGCAAAGTTGAATAGTGTAATCCCTGGCCATTATAAGATGCTGCTTGGTGGTAGCAGAAATGAGCCAGTCGTCTAGATATGGAAACACCTGGAATCCTTTTTGTCTCAGGTGAGCCATGACCACTGCCAAGCATTTGGTGAACACCTGGGGGGCTGTGGTGAGACCAAAGGGCAGGGTTCTGAATTGATAATGACTGGCTCCCAGCCGGAAGCGGAAAAACCTCCTGGTGTGCCTGTGTATCTTTATATGATAGTACGCATCCTGGAGGTCTAAAGAGCACATCCAGTTGTCTCTGCCCAAAAAGGGTAGAATGGACTGCAGTGTTACCATCCGAAATTTTGTCTTTTGTACAGAGTTGTTCAATCTGCTGAGGTCCAAATGGGTCTCCAGTCTCCAGTCTTTTTTGGTACCAAAAAGAATCTGGAGTAGATTCTGGATCCTAGCTGATCTGCTGGGACTGCCTGGATGACTCTTTTTTCTAACAGCTTTTTTATTTCTAGCTGAGCCTGACCCCTTTGTGCGGGTGGTACGTCTGGTAGGGGTCTTGTTGGTTGTACCGGAGGGGAAGTGAAGGGAATTTTGTAACCCTCGGATATGATCTTCTGTACCCATGTGTCTTGGGAGAGGGATTGCCAGGCTTCCGGGTACAGAGATAATCTTCCCCCGACTGCCTCTGAAGGCGGACAGTCGGGCAGCTTCTCAGGGATGCTGAAAGGGTTGGTCAGGGAAAGATTCCCTGGAACCCTGGTTCTGTGGACCCCCTCTGCCCCTGGGGCGGCATCTGTTATTATTCCCCTCTGCCTCTAGGGGAAATTCACCACGCGGCAGGCGACTCCCTGTGGTTTGCGGAACCACATCTTTCCACCCCTCTGTCCCTTAGGATAAGGTCTAGAAGGTGTGGAAAAATGGACTCCTACAGCAGAGAGAGTCTTACCATCTTGCTCGCATCTGGTGAGGGTATTCTTCACCTGAGGTCCAAACAATTCTGAACCATCAAAGGGGGTGTTGGTGAAGGACGCCTTGAAGGGGTCGGCAAAGTTACAGAGTCGCATCCAAGCGTGACGTCTCAACGCAACACCTGTGCCAGTGGCCCTACTCGCTCCATCGGCTGTGTAAGAGATAAGCCGCATGGAGGAGTTAACAATGGAGTTCAGGGTGGCCAGCTGGGAGTTTATCTTGTCCTGATACCCCGCAGCAGAAGGATCCTGTACCGTTTCACCCAGCTCTTTGAGCAAGTCTCTGTTAAGGCGGGTGAAATTACATAAATAGTTCAGCGATCGCATAGTAAAGGTCGCTGAAGCAAATGTCCGCTTGCCGTACCTGTCCATGGTCCTGGACTCTTTGTTAGGAGGATGAACAGGTACAGAAGGATCAGCCAATTCCTTTTTAGTGGCTACTGCTACCACCATAGCATCAACTGAAACGCCTTTGGTGAGAAAGGATTTATCCTCTGGTGCAGAAATAAATTTAGAAGGCCTCCTAGGGGTAGGTTCCATTGAATCAGGAGCTGCCCACGCCTTTCTAGCCACTACCTGCATTAGTGGATCGAAAGGGGGAGACACCCAGGAGGTGGAAGGGTGAGATCCAAAAACGTCAAGGTAAACTGACTCGTCCTCGGAAGGTTTGAGAGTGGACCAATTTCCCCTCTGTTTTAGGATCTCTAGGATGTCTGAAAAAGAGACATCCTCAGAGGGGGATCTGGGGGAACCCTCCGACTCATCCAAGTCGGTGTCCGATGTGACAGACTCGGGGGAGTCTATGTGCTTCCTCTTGCACTTTCTTTTCCTAGGGGGTTCCCCTGAAACTTCAGGGGAGCCCTCGGAAGAGGAGGAGATACCCAAGGTGGGTACCCTATGCTTTGGATCTCTGCTGTCAGATGTAGGAGGATGGCCAGAGATCGTAACAGGCACTGTAGAGGGAGGAGCTGCAGAACTTAACCTTGGAGTGGACACTGGGTCCAGCACACTCCTCATCACCTCGAAGGCTCCCCTATCAGATACCAAAGGAAGTCCCGGCTCTGAAGAGACCGGAACCTCCCCGGCACTGACAGAGAAGGCTCTGAGAATGATGTCGGGGCTGAACTAACCAGAGCCAAAGCTCCGAGAGGGAGAGCGGGGTCGGACAAGGGTCTGATGCCACTCACCCCCTCGGAGCCGACAATGGAGTCCCGGTGCCCGGACCTCTCCATGGATGGAACCAATGAAGAGGTCGGAGCCAACGACACCGGAGCTGAAGTTGGGAGTATCGGCTCCGACGTGGGTAAGGTTACGGTTCTGACAAACTCCGGCTCCGAACTCGAGAGGTGAGTCCGAGGAGGAATCACAGTCTGGTGAGATGGGCTCTGGAGCATTTGGGCTAGTGCCTGAGATTTCATGAGCCTACTGACCACCCTCTCGATGTCATGGTCGGAAAGCCTGGATGACCTAGATGAGTGAGTCCTATGACTCCGCTCCGATAGGAGAGGGGATCTCAGAGCCGATCGGACAGAATCTAGCGAGGGGGATCTAGAGCGCTTGCGCGCTGGGGTCAGCTCCGATGCTGGTTTCGGAGCAGATACCACTTTGCCCACCTCGGATCCGGATGGAACCGATGTCGGAGCCATCTCGATAACGCCAGCCCTTGACTCAGAAGCTGGAGCCGAGGGTTTGGTGGTTTTTGAAGACTTCCCCGAGCCAGACTTGGACGGGGAGTCATCGGGCTTTAACAAACCCCTTAGGATGAGCTTATTACGCCTCTCCTGCAGGACTCTTGAACTAAACCCGTGACAGACGGAACAAGAGTCCTGCAGGTGTAAAGGCCCCAAGCGATAGACACAAGAAGTGTGACCGTCTGTCAGAGACATTTTCTGACAGCACGAGTCACACTTCTTGAATCCCGAGACCTTAATGTCTTTGGACATAGTCCTAACCACAGTAAACACAGTCAGTCCACACACACACTCAACTTAAAATTAGAAAAGTTAAGGGAACTGACTAAACCCACACACACAGACACAGTAAGGGGTGGGGAAACTAAGGTAAAGCCCGTAGGCCCAAAGATAAAAATTAACTAAAGAAGGGAAGAAGGGCTACAACAAGGGTTGTATGAATAAGGCAATTAGTAGGGACCTAAACAAGGGTAACTAACTGGAAAAACTACCTGAAAAATTAGTTTAATAGAAAAAAATCTCTTTACTGACCTGAGCCGGTAAAAAAAGACAACCTCACAGCGAAGTGGCAAACGAGATCTGGGGAGTTAGCGCATGGTATTGTGGGTTATAGGGCTGCCTCGAGCCAGTAAAAATAGCTCTCGAGCTATAGTATAGGCTGAGTCGGAGCTGAGGATCGGCTCTGAACCCATCCAGCAAGAATGAAGGCGAGAATGACAACTTAACATCAGCAGTTCTAGTTTATGCAAATAAGTTTACCGATGCTACATTGTGGTTGGAAGTAAGAACCAAAGTGGGACATATGATTGGTTGGTCTTGGCTATTGTGCCAAATAGCAGTTTCAATCTATGCAAATAAACTTACTAAGTCTGTATTGCGTTTGGAAATAACAACCAATGTGAAGTATTTGATTGGTTGTCAACAGGACAGTAATTCTGAACCCTTAGTAGAACATAGAAGCATCTTGATTGGATATAATACCATTAGTTAGACAAATGATTGTCTAACATCAAAGCACCAATAATAAGATCTTGTTCTCCTTAGATCTTGCAAATAATTTCACTGATGCTACATTGCGATTGGAAGTAAAAACCAAAGGAAAAAGGAAGTGACTAAAGCCTCATTATGATTGGTTTTTCAATGTTATTTAAACCATTGCTGGTCTTTACATTATACGATCTGAAGAAGGCAGTTTATGCCAAAAGCGCTCATCGTATTTTATTTGTTTTATTAATAAAAGCTCATTTTCTTCTTAATCAAGTGGAACTTGCTCATTTTCTGCTGTGGTGACATCTACAGGATTTTGCTTCTTCTGTTTTTCCAGCCTGAGACACTTTAGTGTGAGTGGGATATATACTCTCACATATGATACAGACAGTGCATACTTACTACAAGCATTTCAATAATAGAGCAAAATAAAATTCAGGAGGCAAAAAAGACTAGATTATCATGTACTCAGTATTGGGATTACTTAGTAATTTAGCCAGAGCAGTATGCGTGTTTTACAGGGAGGTTTCCAAATCAACTGAGGTCTCTGTTGTCGTTGTTTTTCTTTTGGCTTTTCCCAGTTAGGGGTAGCCACAGCGGAACTCCAGTCCGCTAATGATTGGCAGTAGATTTTTATAGTGCCGAGGTGCCAGCCCAATGTCCAACCTTCAACGAAGGCACTCCCATCCGCGCATGTCTTTCGAACGCCACTCGACCGCAGGAAGGACATGCAGACTCCACACAGAAGGCACTCCAGCCGAGAATCGAATGGGAGAACCTCTTGCTGTGAGAGGTCTCTGTTAAAAAATGTAATTTCTGTCATTATAATCTATCACCCAAAGATGAAAAAGGAAAGTACAGTTGTGTACACTTACCATAAATGTAGATGATCGAGTGTATTCACTGTTGCTGTCATAAACTTGTGTTATCTGCCTGCAGGTAGCCCTCAGTCAGCCCAAATACCAGAGTCTTGGGATTTCTGCATCAGATTCTGTCACCTCTTCCATGACGTCAGGTTGGCAGGTTATAAAAAATGCAGCCGATGCCATTAAATCAGTTTTTCTTGCCCCAGATGTCAGGAGCCCCCAAAATAGGAAGCAATCACATGGTGTGGAAAACTACCATTTCCATAAGATATGGCCAAAAAAGAGGATAGGTAGAAGGTATAGAAAAGACAGGGGGCTGGAGGGAGGGTAACCAGGACTGCAACAGTGAATAAACTCGTACATCTATATTTATGGTAAGTGTACATAACTGTACTATGTTCTTCATGTTTCACTGTTGCAGTCATGACACTTGGGCTGATTTCCAAAGCCGAGGAAGGTTGGAGGCAGTCAAAAAGTATTAGGGCTGACTAGCAGGCCTTGTAAGACTGCTGTGGCAAATCCAGCTCTGGATTTAGAAAAGATAGGTAAGTGGTAATGCTTGGTGAAGGTGTGTACAGAACTCCAGGTTACAGCTTCTGGAATGTCCCTGGTAAGGACTCCCCTGAGAAATTCTGTAGAGGTTGAAGTAGCCCTAGTGGAATCAGGTCTGATCCCCCGTGGGGTAGGTTTTACATGGTGTTTGTAGCAGAAATGGATGCAGTGTGCTATCCATTTAGAAATGGTTGGCCTTGCCCTCTGCCCCTGTAGCAAAGCAGACTAGTAGCTGGTCAGATTTTCTGAAAGGTTTAGTCCTGTCACTGTAGAACCTGAGCTGTCTGTGCACATCCAAGGAGTGCAGGATCCTTTCCCCCTTATTCTGAGGATTAGGAAAAAAAGGTTGGTAAATGGATGGATTGGTTTAAAGCCACACTGGATACCACCTTGGACATAAATGATGGGTTAGTCCTGAGGGAAACCCTGTCCACATGGAAGATAATGAAGGGTTCCACAGCCATAATGGCCTGTTACTCAGACACTCTTCTTGCTGAAGTGATGGCTAGAAGTAAGGCTGCTTTACAACAGAGGAATTTTAACTCTGCTGTAGCAGCAGGCTCAAAAGGGGGGGGGGGTGAACTTCTCTAGTACAAAGTTAAGGTCCCAGGCAGGAGTGGGAGCTCTCTCTGGGGGTCTTAAATTGTTAGCTCTTCTCAGGAACTGTTTGATGAGAGGGTGAGAAAAGAGGAGTGTCTCAGTACTGTAATGAGCTGAGATGGCAGGCGTATGAATTTTAATTGATGAGAAGGATAGGCCTTTGTGGAGCAGCTCTGCTAGATAATCTAGGATTTGAGGTAAGGTGGGCACGGCTGTGTCCTTGAGGATGGCTCCAAGAACAGTATCTTTTACACTTTTCTGAAAAGGATTTCCTAGAACTAGGCCTCCTGGCCTCAAGGATAACATCCAGCACCTGTTTGCTGAGGGTTGCTGGTGGTGTATTCAGGGAATAAGCCAGGCTGCCAGGTTCAGGGTTTGCAGCTGTGGATGCAAAATCTGTCCCTCCTGCTGGGACAGCAGGGAGGGGGTCTGATGTAGGTGCCATGGTGGCACTGCTGTCAGACTGTGTAGGAGTGGGTGCCAGTGCTGGCGTGGCCAGTCTGGTGCAATAAGGATTGTTCTTGGCCTGTCCTGTTTGATCTTGAGTAGTACTTTTGAGAGGAGGGACAGAGGGGGAAAGGCATAGATTGAGAGGTTTTACCATGTAAAGGATAGGGCATCCACTTTCCATGCTTGGCTGTGGGGATTTCTGGTGCAAATTTTGCTCAGTTGATGTTTTTGAGGGGAAACAAAGAAGTCCACCTCTGGTGTCCTCCACCTGTGTGTTAGAAGTTTGAATGAGTTGGGTTCCAGTTTCCACTCACGTGGGTCCATTAGATTTCTGCTTAAGTCCTCTGCCAGTGAATTTTGTTTGCCTGGCAGGAATTGAGCTTGCAGGTGCACTTGATTGCTCAAGGCTGTGTTCCACAGAGCCATGGCGAAGCTGCAGAGTGGGTAGGAATGAGTTCCCCCCTACTTGTTTATGTACCACATAACTGTGGTGTTGTCTGTCTTTATCAAGAGTTGTCCTGTCAGGATAAGGTATTTGAAGGCTGTCAGTGCATTCTGTACAGCTAACATTTCTTTTTGATTGATATGCAGGTGAATTTGTCCTGGGCTCCATTTTCCTTGAATGCATTTGCCTGCCATGTGAGCCCACCCATGCATAGTCTGATGCATCTGTTGTCAGGGTTTGGGTGGCAGGGGGTTGAGTGAAAGGGAGTCCCTTGTTGTGGTTGCAAGCCTCTGTCCAACAAAGGAACTCTGTCCTTAGGCAAGGAATGATAGGAATCACTGTTTCCAGGTCCTGCGAATATTGACACCAGAGACTTGTTAAGTACCATTGAAGTTTCCTCATATGCAGTCTTGCATATGGAATTTGTAGAATGCATGAGGCCATGAACCCTAGGGCTTGCAGTATTTTTCTTGCAGATAGCTGGGTTTTGGTGGCCATTAGTTTGAAGTCATTTGTCAAATAAACCTGCTTTTCTGGAGTGAGGAATGCCATCTTGGAAGTTGTGTACAAGCTTGCTACCAGGAATATAATCTTTTGGCTAGGTACCAGATCTGATTTCTTTTCATTGATGGTATACCCCAGAGAAGTTAGGAATCTCTTTACAAATGTCAGGTGCTGAAGTAGCAATTTCTGACTGTCTGCCTGAATCAGGTAATTGTCCAAGTATTGGTAAATTTGAATATTTCTCTGCCTGCAGTATGCAATGGCTGGAGCCAGGCACTTTGTGACTACCCTGGGTGCAGTAGATAAGCCAAAGGGAAGTGCAGAGAACTGATAGTGCATACAGCCTGCCCTCAAACTTAGATATTTCCTGCAAGATTCCCTTATGGGGATGTGCAGATAAGTTTATTTTAAGTCTAGGGTGACCAGCCAGGAGTCCTTGGCTAGCACAGGAAGCAGCTGCTGGAGAGTAAGCATTTTGAATTTTGGTACCACCAGGAAGGTGCTGAGAGTTGACAGATCCAGAATAGGGCGACAAGAGTTCTCTTTTCTGGGCACCAGGGACAGTCTGGAGTAGAAATCCTGTCCCCTTTGCTCTGTTGGAACAAGTTAAATAGCCCTGATACTGAGAAGAGAAAGTACTTGCTTTTGGGCCTCTGACCTCTGGTGTGGAGGAAGGTCTGGCAATGCGCTTGGGGTTGGCAGTGAGTGGAAGTAAAATCTATATCCCTGGGATACAATGTTTAAGACCCATAGGTCCTGGGTAACATACTCCTAGTTTTTTGCATGCAGGGCAAGTTTTCCTCCTAGGGGTGCAAGTACTTGGGCATGGCTGGGAAGGATGGACAGGTCATTGTGAACTTTTTCCATAAGGGGGTGGCTTACCACTCCCTGTTTTTGAGGAGGGAGCACTCCATTGTTTAGATCTGTGCATACCTTGAGACTGTAGTCTTTCTGGACTGTTGCCCCTGGGTTTGGACTGAGAAGGTCTGGGAGGGACTGGAAAGGACCAGTTTTTTTGAAGGCCAATGCCTACTGAATCTAGGTGGCTGTACCTGTAAGAAATATTTAACAGTTTGTATAGATTTAGCTTTTTCCTCCATCTTTTTAAGACTTCTTCTGCTTTTGAGCCAAACAAACATTCTTGGTTTAATCGAACATCTACTAATTTTGCTTTGACATGGTCTGGCAAGATTTGTTCCTTCAGCCAAGCATGCCTTCTTAGAACAGACCCAGTGATAGCAGCTCTGCAAGATGCTTCTAAGGCATCACAACCACACTGTAAAGTATGTTTACCATCCTGGTTTGCAGAATGCATTAACTCTTATAAGTCTTTATTTTATGCACAACAAGGAATCAACAACATTTTAGTGTAATTAGTTCCATAATATGCTGCTGGTACTTCACCATGTGAAACTGGCAATTTAAAGCCCGGATGGCAAGAGTTGCAGAGGTATATACCATCTTACCTCATCTGTCTGGAGCCCTAGAATCCCTGTCCAAAGGGGTAGGGTTTTTGGCTGTAATAGCCTTAATACCTTTAGGTCCCTGGGAAATGGTCTCTGGATCTGCAATGAGATTTTTAAAGAGAAATTTGTGAGAGTCAGGTACTCTGTAGTACCGGTCAGGCTTTCTAGGAGCTGGTGGTAAAGTATCAGGGGTAAGACTGGATTCCATGAAGACATCATCTACAATATCCAGGACAGGGGGTTTAGCTAGAGGCCTATGCTGAGGCAAGTCTAAACATTCCCTCAGTCTCTTTTTGGACTGTGGGTTGTCCTGGCATTCCCAGTGGAAATGATCTCTTAGGGTATGCAAGGTTTCACCGAAAGAAATGTCCTCTGGGAGGGAGGCAGAGGCGATGGAATTCTCTGCATCTGAATCCTCATAGATAGATAAGGGTAAGTCCTGGTAATCACATGATCAGAGTCATCGGACTCATGGTCTGTAGAATCAGAAGGAAAATCAATTCTTTGTTTTATAGAGGGGGAAGGCTGGCTTCCCCTAATTAAAGTAATAAGGTCTTCAGCCATTCTAAGCATTTGTTTCTGTGGCATGGGAGCTTGAGAATGCACTTTGGTCATTGGTTTCCTAGGCATAGTGCGAACTCTGGGCCGGAGAAATTCGGTAGTTTTAGTCATTAACAAAGTAGTCGGTTTAATACGAACATCGGAAGGTCTGAATACACCCTCAGAAGCCAATGACTGCACAGCGGCACCAGACCCATCCAAGGTAGAGACATCCACAGGTTCCATAGTCGAAGAAGCATCTTGTGGCATACTGGACTCTGAATGGGTCTCAGTAGAGGCCTGCGAATCTGTAGAAGCGGGTAACAGGGGCTGCAAAAGTGCCTCACTGAGTACCGGTGGACTGGCAACTAGCTTAATGGAAGTGTTGTCGGCAACTTTGGACCTATGCGTTCTGTCTCTGTATTTATCCTTGTGGTTTTTTTGGAAGATCAGTAGTTTGATGGCTTATTAAAGACATTTCGGAATATGGAGAAGGAGAGCAAAAGAATTTAGAGACAAAAATAGGCCGACAATAAATAGATCGGATGTTGAACAAGGCACAAAACCGACAGCGAGGGACATTGTGGTCTGGACCTAAACAGGTGACACAGTAAGAAAGAAAATCTCTGTGAGGTATTTGCTTTCCACAGGCAAGACACTTGTTAACTTTTGCTGACATCGGTTAGAGCAAAAAAAAAGGATCCCCAACAGGGTACTTAGCTATAGAAGACTTCAGGTTTGAAACTCGAAAAACGAAAATTTCAGGCTGCGGCCAACTGGCACTTGCGAATTGCTTCTGCTTCAGGCTCCCGCGTGGCAAGAAAAGCTGATGTAATGGCATTGGCTGCATGTTTTATACCCCTGACAACCTGACGTCATGGAAGAGGTGACAGCATCCGACACAGAAATCCCAAGACTCTGGTATTTGGGCCGACTGAGGGCTGCCTGCAGGCAGATAACCCAAGTGTGATGACTGCAACAGTGAAAGACGAAGAACGTCTGCAGGTCTGAGTTCTATACTCTTTTCTAACAGGTTACTTTAAAACGTACAGACTGATGTACACTGATAAAACACAGGCATTCCCTAAAACCAATCTTTCAGCTATACCCTGAAAATGTAACCTATGATGTTATGCAGTACTCAACAGTAATCCATCTTCAATGTACTGAACCTAGACAAATCAGTAGCTAAAATAAAATGGTTAACAGTCTTGCATAAACAAATGATATAATCCCTGCAACACTGTAGTGGATCCATCCACGATAAGGTTTCTGCCTCAAGTGCCACAATAAAAGGTGGCACTCGAGGCAGAACCAGCTTGGTAGACGTGGGCATCCTAAGGCAATGAAGAAATTGCCTTATGTTTACTGACAACCAGTTAGTTCTCAAACAAACTAGTATGGTATGTGAGAGATTTATTTATACAATGTCATTGGATGCAAAGCTCTCGCAGTAAAGTACTCCTAATGTCAATAAGGTTGTCAGTAGTACACATGCTGCACCCATCACGCACAATTCAAAGTGGACACATTGACTGACGTATGCTGAGGCACTTACATGTAACCTTCATAAACCACAAAGTCCTCCTAGACAAAGTACACATAAGAAATAACCTCAGCAGTCCCAAACGCATTCTTTAAAAACAACACCCACATCAACACATAGAGCTACATCTCTTGGAGCCTCTACCTCTAAGCCCATAAGGCAAGTCACCACACAATCTAATATTCTAGTCATTGGAGACTATGCTGATGTCACTCTCACCAGGCTGAATAAGGAGAAAGTCACAGTCAGTCACTTATCAGGGGCTAGGATCTGCCACATTACGCAGGAACTCATGTCATTGGACCACAATTACCAATATGACTCAGTCATAGTCCATGTGGGAGTAAATGACCTGAGGTGTACCTCCCTAGACATTATGAAGAGAGACATTGTGGAGCTCTCGGAATATATGACTCAGGCTGGTATGAGCCTAGCATTGAGCAGCATTTTACCTTATCAAAGGATGATACCACAATATGAATAATATGAACAAAAAAGGTTTGATTCTAACATCAGCTCCTTTCACCGTGGAGTAAGCATGTTCCTCCAGGGCCTGGCATTTCTTCTCCAGACACTCTTATTTCCACTAACTTTCCAAATACATGCTGGCACGTTGGATACACTAAATCACCTTCATTACTGCATACACCCTTGGTTTGCGAAACTTACCTGGTTAGCAAGTGTTAAAATAAAACTATAATATCAAAGAACTGACTTTTTTTTTGTCAGATGACAGAGCTCTCGGGAGGAAAAAATCTGCCATTATTTGTATCTGTGCCACATTTTTCTAAGTTGCAACATCTGCATGTCTGAATAATAAGGCATTTGTGGTCAAAATTCAGATGTGGATGAGTGGATGGGGTGCCATAAATTCATACGAGGGATAGCATCCACAACCATCCTGGATATGGGAAGTCATTAGTAAATATAATCCTGAGTATTGACTAGAGTATCTATGGTATTGCATTGGGATGAAACTGCTAGGCTTGACATTACCTGTCGTTTGACAGCCTAGTAAACGTCTATGACCTTACGAGCCTATGTTTGACAATCTTTTCTCGCTTTCATTATTTTTCTTTTTCTGGGGTACTCTTTCTGCACTGGCCATCAAGCCCCTTCCTCATTCAAATGACTTACTTGTTCCTCTCTTGAATGTTTAAAGCCATATTATCAGATATTTCATGACTCGAGCCAAAATGAGGGCTCGTCCATAATCAGTTTAGATTTTTTGTTTTGTTATGTCATTAGTACCACCCTATACCCAGCATGCAATGGTGTTGTTGCTCATCTTTTTCTGTGTATTATTGCCCTGTGAACATCCTGTACTTGTAGCAGGATAAGAGACCCCAGTGTACTTTGTGGGCTGTTACCATAGCTAGGAATCTCCCACCCCCCTCCATATCATCGGACAAACAGCAAAATAAGACTCCTTCCTACACCCCAACTGAATCTTCATGGACAATGTGCGCTAAGCAAAGTCACGTCATCTGAATCATAGTGAAGAATGCATCCCACAGTGCTGCTGATTTGAATTGCATTCAGATTATTTTTAAATGAATTGTTTCCGTAGCTTATTTCTGCCAAAATATTACCTGTTACATTCAAAATAGTCCAAGGCAGCACTTATGCCTCAACTGATCTTCATAAATAATGGTTCCATTTCGAGATAAATCTAAAATTACCATGTTTCATATATTTTTCACAGTAATACAACTTACCAAAGAAAGATCTATAAACTTTAAAGTAAAATATCATTACTTTAAGGAGTTCTTTGAGTCGAATCTCACAATGCAAGCCTCTGTGATGTGCAAAGGATAGGTAATGGTTACTGTGATTCATTTATGAGAAAATTTACAGTGTGACTGTGATAATCACTAACATTTCACAAGAACTTTATCTAATAAGTGAAACGGCTAAAATAAAATGAAAACTGATTCACTATAAACAATGTTTATAGAATCATCAGCCAATATAAATGCCTCAGTCAGACAAGACACTAATTTATTTATGAAACATTCAGAATTCATTTTTCAATGTAACTCAGAAAACTTGACAAAATCCATGTAGATAACACATAAGCATTATAAGTGTGTATGAAGGTATAGAAAACAGAAAAGTTGTATAACGTGCTCGGTCAAATATAACTATCACTAGTGAGCTTTGAATGAACTATGAAAGCTTTAGGCTATACTTCTTCCAACTCTCAGACACCTAAACACATAGCAAACTTTTAGTTTTTAAAGAAAGACAGTATGTTTTACATGCAGCAATGGAATGCAAACAATATGAAAATATTAAAATTCCATATAAAAATTATACCTGACATCTCTAAAAGTGTTTAAGAACAAAGGACATCTTTCAAAGATACACAGAAAGAATCATATAATACAAGCATAAAATATTCTTAAATATCAAAACATTCTGTGTTGTTCTACAGAAGGAAAGGACATTGATTTTAAAACTGCTGTGAATAGTAATGATTCCTTTTCCCCAAACCCCCAGATAACAGAATCAGGGACAAAGGACCCTAAAATTAGAGGTGCACAGCAACATCTAATTAGCATAAAATATGCACATTCAGATCTGCACATTAAGCTTGGCACTATTTCCAAGACCTGCGCTCAATATATAGAAAGTAGAACTGCTACACTTGCTATAAAAGATGAATTATTTCCCTTTCATCAAAACCTCACTCACCAGATACCACATCAGTTGATTTACAATCTGCATTAGTAAAGTAAAATGATTAACATCTGAATAAACACCAGTAAAATATAAACTGTACACGCTAATGTTCAAAAAGTAAATTAGCTTTTTCCTGCCCTTTTCAAAAATTTGACATTAAACACATAGGGCAGGATTCACGAAGCCTCCGTGTAAGAGTTATAACTCTTACACGGAGGCTGCAGTTAAACAGAGTGATGTCAGCATGCTCTGCATATTCATGAGAGCATGCTGAATCACACCTAAAGCTAACATGATCCGTGGAAGACAGTAGGGGGTGTGTCCATAGGCCGAGCCCTGCAAGCGGACACGCCCCCAGAAGAGTAAAAGTGCCCAAAGTAAGCACCCATGACAGAGGCCATGGAAATGTGAATAAACACAACACAACACATGCCCCCACAGACTATGAACATAACATATATAAATGAACACGTTATATATTTTTTTAAATCGTAAAGATGTTTGCCAGTGAGTGCGCTCGTTTGCGTGGGCGTACCCGTAGCTTAGCCACAGTTAGCAGTCAAAGGAAAAGCATATAAGAACTAAATATGCAAAGTAAGCCAAGAAGCAATAGCTTAGCGGTAGAGACGTCGGCTGAAGAGCAGGCATCCATGGTTTGAGCCCCCACAACATCAAATTTTATTTTTAGTAAAATAAGCATGAAACAAGTCCCTGACAAATATGTACACATATAAAATCATATTTTACGTAAAATGTAATGAAATAGTCCATTTATTTTGAAGAAATGTGAGATAACAAAACAATAAAAAATGCGAGATGATCCAATAGCTGAGCTACAGTTTAACAAGGTGAGTGCATCTGCCCGTAAGTGAGCATTGGTTTAACAGGTGCAAAATGAGTGCCTGTACGTGAGCATTGGTTTAACAGGTGCAAAATGAGTGCCCGTAGGTGAGCAGTGGTTTAACACACTGAAGCTGTGTGCCCCTAGCTTTACTGAGCGTAATATGCATGCTGACAGCCAAATGAAGCGTAAACCAGCGTACCCCGTTTGCGCGGAGCTGCGCACTGTGCCAACAAGCTAACCGGCGGGCAACGTTGAGCAAGCTGTAACAAAACTGCCTTTACACAGACACACCCCCTAGCCTGTCTAGACAGTCATAAAATATAAAAGC